>NW_009724930.1:0-18585 GCF_000703405.1 Apaloderma vittatum
AAATAATGAAATATATATAAATATATACAAAACCAATACTGAACCTGACACTCTCCCTGACAGCAATCCCCACTGATGCTGCAGAGCAGGTAGCACCAGGGAAGCCCCAGGGCCAACAGCAGAGAGGAGATGGATATTGTAGTGTAGGGTTAAGGGTTGGACTCGATGGTCCCAAAGGTCTTTTTCAACCTGAATTGTTCTATGATTCTATGGGAGCTGGATTCAGGAACTCAGGATCGGGATCAGATGGAGTTCTCATCAGACACCAGCCACTGAAAGTTTAATCCTCATGATCCCTCAGTTTTCTACTGAATATGACATATATAGAATATAATACTCTTGTTGGTCACCTGTTCTGTTCATTCCTCAACAGATGTGCAACCTTTTACTTCTTTGTGACCCCTTTTACCTGCTGGCACCGCCACTGTGGCACACAAGAGCCAGCAGTGGCCTTGGTCACTATAGGAATAAGTATCAGCAAGAGCCTTTCTGCATCCCAGTCCCAGGCAGTGACTGTCGTCATCAGTCAGTATCACTGCTGGTAGCAGACACTGTCTGCAAAAACGTGTTGTTAACTTCAGAAAGTGCAGTCTCTCGGAAGAGACTGAGCTGAAAAGTAAAATCACTGAGGAGAATTCGTTCTGTTTAGCTCAAACCAGGACAGCCTCATACTCAATATTGTCTTCACATTGTAAGTGTGAGAACGATACTCTTAGCAGCTCACGAGACTGGGCAAAGTTTACCTGGTCCCAAGATGTTTGTACTGAAGATAGGAAAGGAAGCAGGCTTTTCTGATCTCTCTGAGCATCATATTCTTGCTCCTAAGAACCTTCTTTCCAATGGACACTGGCATCTGGTATTAGGTTTGGCGTGTTCGTTATGCTCAATATAATACTAGATCTCTGAATATTCATATTACATATATCCATCCTGATAGCAAATCTGTGCTGAGTTTTGAAATAAAAGAAATATATTCTAATGTACTACAGAGTAGGCAACTAGATAGATCTGGTGGAGGGTTCTCATAGCTCTATGCAGATTCCTCCAAATGTTTCCTTATGATGACTTATAATTATATGGGGCCTGTATTTTCTTTGCTTCTAATGTATGACTGATAGCAACATGGTTTCAGCTGCTGCTTGAGGCAGCATATAGATCTGCAGGTGTTACAACCCTAGCTACAGCTTTGCTTTCCATCTCTATTGAATTAAGTACTTTATGGTGCCTGTGGTTCGCCAAAAAAAAAAAAAAAGAACTATAGTATAAGCAGATCTTTTTTTTATTTAATTACTTAGTTTTTTCTTTTTCACATCCAGCTTTTGGTCATGTGCCTAATGTCTGTCCACATGTTGCACCTGAGCTGATTGCTCACCTATGCACCCTTTTCCCTCTTTCACACCTTTGCACTCCTGTTCCTCTGTTGCTCCATCAGGCAATATTCCCTCCAAGAAAAATTGATAAGTATGTAACACAAATGAGAAGGGAAAAATGTATTTTGGTGGAGATGGGCTATTGAATGTACAATGGTGTCAAGAACTTTCAGTCTCTGATGTTGGATTTTTTGCCATATGGGAAAAGCAGCATAGCAACATAACTGCTGCTCTTAATTATATAATATAAATGTCAAGCTTGTTAAAATTTCAAGGATTACACGCTGCCAGAAGAAACTCTCTTCTGTAGACTGAGGCTTTTTGGCAAAAGAGTCTGAAGAAAGAAGCACTTACTGTCTGTGATTTCATCAGCCTATTTCTTAAACAGCAGGGAGATGGACAGAAAAATGCATTTTTACAATGTCTCTGCCAAGGGACAATATAATTTCTTGCTTTCAGCTCTGAATAACTTCCAAGACACAAAAGAGTTCAAGTATACACAAATCTAAATATGAAGTTTAGAAAAGTTAACAAATACTGCCTGGATGTTTTATTGATTCTGAGCAGCTTTTAAGTTATTTGTAACCAACTTAATAACTTCCAAAGTGATTGTTTCATAAACAGTCACAAATCGTATGAATATGTTTATGCGTGTTCTTTTTTTTAATGAGACTGCAGATCAAAGCATTATAAGATATTTCAAAAGGCTATTTAATGCAGTTACACATAATAAAATTACCTGCAAAAACACCTTACAGAAAAAGCAGAATTTTAAATGACTTAATGATGTTTTTTCTTGGATTAAGGAAATTCCTACAGGAACTTCTTATTTATTACCTAATATGGCTTGATTTAAAGCCAGCAAAGCATATAAGTCAAATTTCTGATTTTACCGAGTGGAAGAGAACACACATATGATGTATTTAGAATTGGAAAAGGCTCATCTTGGTGAAGAGTGCTGTAAATTACTTTTGATTAAAAAAATCAGCAGAGGAAGTGAAAAATCATTACTACCAGAACAAGAACAATAAAACATTAATGCTCTGTGTAAAGATTGATGGATAGTTGAGAAGTTGATTTGTAAAAGTCATCAGTACCACAGGGCATGAGTTTATTAAGACTATGAAAGAGGCAGAGTGAAAAATGAGCTCTTACTTTAATCAACAGAAATGGAAAATAAACAGCTCAATATCTGTAGGTTTCTTTCAATGAAATTTTAGTTTGAGGGTAATTGCCTTCATAAAACCCCCAAAGGCTTTGAGAGCTTCAAAACCAACCTCCCCCAACCCTGATTTGTCTGAGGAGGTGAAGGCAGATAATAATGGCTGGAAAGGCAGGTGGGGAAGGCTGACACTTCTTTCTAATAATTAAAACGTATAAGGAAATGGATGGAAAATCTGCATTTTCTTGTTCCTCTTCTTTTCCTATGTGAGTTGTCATTTTCATATACTTATGTGTATTACATGTAGTACATTACACAAATAAATCAATTATCATCTCCAGAGAAGGATGAGCTATGACTCTCATGCAAACATAGAAGAATTAAGGCCTCAGATTTGGAAACTGTCAGTGGCTAGGATCATACCTTCCCATCGATTTCTAAAGGGCGCCCTATAAATTGTTCTACCTTACTGAGGGTCCTGACCACTTCTGTGTTAGACAAACTGTTATAGCTTTAGCTGCTCAGGAAAGAAATAAAAGGCCCCACAACATCAGGGAAAACAACTGGCTAAAAGTTAGCTCTCAGCTCACCAGAGCAGAAAGTCTGAGGATCTCACAACCATAAAATACCTTCGCTTTGGAGAGATGAGTCACACAAATAAGGAAGTCGAGGAAGACTGGCAGCTACGTGTATTTCTGTGTACTTTTTCCACTCTTGATCTAGAATGGGAAATTTTCTTGATAAAAGTCCATGTACAAAATTATACACTTGGAAGCTGCCAAACCGACAGTCTTCATACCACTGGCAGAGGTAACGTGTTTCTTTTTCTATCTAGCCAGTATGCCTATATTTAACTCTTATCTAAAAGCACTGAAATACAGTGCAAGAAAGATATTTTATCCTCTTGCTCATTTATGTTTTACTGCAAGATGCTGAGCTTTTCAGGGAGCGAGTAGGAGCCTTTAACTCCCACTAGTTTTGCTGAAAATTTGGCATAAATATTTCACAAGGATAGCTGCCGTTTTGTGGAGACAAACTCCGAGTCCTTCACCTCTCCTCCGAGGTTTTATGAAACATTTCAAAATGATCAAACACATTGATGTAACTATGAAACAGAGGCTTCCAGGTATTTAATTGTTTAATTAACTTCCCTCACAGTAAGTTTATTTCTGCGCCTTTGCAGTTCTGTGACTGGATTTCATCTAGAAGTAGGGCTAAATCTAAAAAAGACTTTCAGTGCCTGATAGGGAAAAAAAAAATTTCTTAGCCTTGGAAAAGTCTCAAATTCAAAAATCAGTTTCCTCTTTGGCCTGAGAACAAGTAGAAATTGCCACTTTTTTCTAAGAATGCATGACATGAATATCTCTTCCTGTCATATATATGATAATTATATGTGACTACTTCCGTTGATATTTCACTACCGTTAACAGTTCTTATTAGTGGAGTTTTATGTGTTTATATTGAGGAGTATTTGTTATTGTAATTTATCTCGCAGGAGTCTTTATATTGAGTATACATCAAGCTTTTACAGCATGTGTTTATATGCTCTTTCTAAAAAGCTAAGTATTTTAAAAATGTGTATCTGTGGTAAAGGTCTCAACTTGAAGAATAATGTAATAATCATGTTTATTAGACAGTAAACCAAAGAAAATTAAACTTGAGGAGAAGAGGCACAGTATTTTCCTAGATTAGAGGTGCTCTTAATGACTCTAGAGAGTAGAAAATTACAAAAGTAAAAATTAGTCATAGCACGGAAGAAATTGATAGTGTTAGGCCTCCAGAAATTAGGTTTTTCTGTGTGTAGTAAACAAAACTTTAGTATCATGTTGAAAACAAACTACCACATGAGTATAAAGTTTTGAAACCCTTTAAACAGTAGGGAAAATGTATAAGGAGTTAATCTGGGTCAACACAGTTTTCTCGTGTAATAAAGATATTAATACACAACACTTTTTTTGTTGCTTATAACAGTACTTGTAAGATAGAGACAGTTACATTGCTGTTGTAAACATGGTTGTCTGAAGATCCAGGAGGTACAAAGCTTGTAAGATATCTCTTCTTGGATGTGTACGCCAGGTGTTCAGGCAGCAAAAATACAGAAGAACCCTAACTGTTATGGTTGTACTCTGGCATATTGTCAGATTAAATAAAACAATGTGAATTACATGTGAGATTGATAGTTTCTTCTTCACAGCCTTGCTCACCAGACCTGCAGCTGCAACACAACGGGAACTCATGTAATTTGCTTGATGGTTCCTCAACCATCAGCTCCCAGCATGCTTGGGTCCAGCCATAGTTTTTACTGGGATTTTGCTTCCAATTTACAATATTAATAACATTCAACTGATGGATTTTAAATGTCCTTCCCATGGAAGGAGCTAAATGAAACTGAGTTTTGTCTACTTTTAACTTTTTTTTCCCTAAGAAATCCCACATATCCCACATCTGTAATGACTTGCTCCTCCTTTGCTGCAGTATCATTTGTGCTTTTGTGTCCTATGCATAACAATCAGAGATCTGACTAAATGTATTGTCTTTTTTATCGTTGTCAAAGGCATAGGTAAGAAAGAAAAAGAGAGAAAGTAGTATGTCATCTGTTCTTTTAAACAAATGGTGTCATCAAGAGCTGTAAATTGCTTTTTCCTTCTGGGATCATTGCAAAAAGAGATGCTGTCATATAACAGAGCTTCCTGACCTCATTCCTAGTTCCCTGATTATACACTCTTGTGGATATGTTAGTTCACTTCCCAACTCTCTTCTGGAGGGAGCTAATTAGTTCCCTTGGGCTCTCCCTACATCTGTAATGCAGCACACAGGAGTGAAACAGGAGGTCAAAACGGATGGTGCTGAAGATATTAATCTCTCTTATATTTGTGTGCTACCAGCATCGTGAAGGATGGCATGGGCTGCTGCCCTCCTGTGACCAGCAAACGGGGTTTCCTGCTGTCATTAAAGTTTGCCTCTTTCTCATCTTGCACAGGCAGGGTTATGTTATGGCCTGCTCTGCCTCTGATGTGCCATTAGAAGCAATGGCATGGCCTCCACGGTTGCCCCCAGTAAAACGATGTTCTAGGGTAGGCAGATGACATGGGCCCTAGGCAAGAGGTGAGTGAGACACACTTGGGTGATTTATGAATGTGACGAGTCAGATATAGAGGGAGAAGGACGTGGACAGAAGGGACTGAGAGAAGGTCCCTGCATTTAGTCTGAGGATGGGAAGTCACTGCCTTGAGGGTCAGAGTTTCAAGAGTAAGAAGAACTAATCCGTGTTGTTCTAATAAATGGTATGTTCTCTTCCTACAAACTTCATTTTGCATGGAAAGGAAGGACACCTTTTATGGGATACTGTAAAACTGTCATGTATTGTAGGTAAGTCTAACGATTTATATTTTAAAGTCCTATTCTGAAGGTCCCTGGGGTTTTCTGAAATCAGGTTGTTTAATCAGTGAGTCTTTTGCAATTTTGGCAATCTTATCTGTGGTGTACTTTTATCTCCTCTCAACTGTTTTTTTCACACTTAGGAGGGAACTCTCTGCCCACTCAGTAAGTACAGAGTGTCCTTAAAGGACAGTATAGGAAATCCACTGTAGCAAGTTAAAGTCCATCGGTAGTAATTCTCACTGGAGGAGCAGCTACTGTGTGCTTGGAATCCAGAACAGTAAGTACCAACACCTACAAAATATGCCCTACAGGCTGAGACAATTTATAGTCTGTGATGCTGGGAAAGGAAGAAATGTGGCGGTAGAATTATTAATATTTAGAATAATAGAATCATTAAGGTTGGAAAAGACTTCTAAGATCATTAAGACCAACTGTCAGCCCAACACTACCATGACCACTAAACCATGTCCTGAAGTGCCACAACTACACATTTTTTTTTAACACTTCCAGGGATGGTTACTATGTACTTGAGTCCCCAGATTCTCCAACAGGAGTTAACTGATATGTTCTGAGATGGCAAAATTTGAGTCAGATAGGTTGATTAAGACTTAAGGTAGGGACTATAAAGGCACGCACATTTATGCAGGCTCACTCTAATGAGTGCTGCAAACATACAATGCATTCAGGAAGGAGCTTTTTCAGAAATAATATGGCCAGATATCAGCAGGAAGAACGAGGCTAGAAGAATCTCAGGAAAGCAACTCACAGAGCAGACAGGGATTCTTTCAGGAGCATATTTTTCAAGGAGACACTTAAACACTGCAGAAGTCCTGGCATACCCACTATCCTCTGGACACTGGCAATAATGAATGGCTTGCTATGAAAGCCAAAGAAAGTGGTGTCAGGTAGGACAATAGTACAAAATGTGAACCCATCTGTCTGTGTGATGAATGGAATGATCCCCTTCCAGAAAAAAAATGGAGTTAAGGTGACCTTTCCAGAACTTGTAGAATGTGCCCAGTTTAGCATTATACAGAGGTGCAGAAATGCTAAGAATTCATGTAGCTCTTGATGTTACCTGGTAAATATCAATAAAAAGTACTGGATGATTGAACAGAAGATCTGGTCCATGCAACTTTTCCTTGAACAGAACTAAAACCCAAAGGGTTCACTACGTCTAGCCTTGTCAAATTCTTTGAAGAGGAATGGGAGGGAAAACAGTGGTAAATTATGTGATAAGATTTTCTATATAAGGTATGAATCACTCAGTTTCTAGTTAACTGTTTTCTTTACACAGAGTAAAAAAACTAACCTGGTCATCAATGAGGAGGCAGATGAGCAATTTTGCAAAATTACCCATGTTTCAAATTGTATTTATGAATTAATTGTACTCTGAAGCCAGAGACTCTGGCCTAGAAACCCAATTATCTGCCATGACTGTTCAACAACAGCTTACTCTAAAAACTTCCCACTTTTAAATATAGGAAAATTCTTGATCTGTTTTAGTCTCATCTGTGTTCAATGATGCCGAGATACTTTCCCCAAAGACCTCCATGGGAATGAAGAACCTAGCTTTTTGTGGCCCTTTTCAAAAACTGTTTTGTTATGAGGATAGAGCCTACCAAGATGAAGTCAGTGAGTCATGTCCAATGACATACAGATACACCTTGTAACAGAAGCTCTCTTTCAGCATGTAGCATGCATACTGTGGGGGCAAAGGACATCCATCCCATTCTACTCCAGGCTCCATCACAAGTTATCTTGCTTTACCATTCTTTGCTGAACACAAAACATATTATCAAAAACAAAGTCCTTCATCCCTCAAATCTATGATCCTGAGCCACAAGTGAAATGTTGTATTTATTAGCATGTTTCTCTGGCACGTGGTGTCGAGCAACTGTTTCTATGGCTTTAAGGAGGCTTCTTAGTCTCAGACTATTTTAAAATAGCAGATATATTTGGCTTCACTTTGGTATCATGTTGTCATCTCAGTTTCTGAAACTTCCCTGGAACACTGTAGAGGAACGTTAATTTGGGTACATGCTGAATGTGACTTCCTGCTGGGAAGCCACTAGGGCATCCCATGCTACTGTCTAGGGCTTGGAAACTTATATCTCAAACGTTTAGCTGCACTTTTCAAGGTACTGGAAAGGGAACATCTATTCATAGTTATGTCAGAATGATATCCTTCCATATTTACCAATAATTGCTCTCTTCAGAATAATGAATTTCAGAGAATCACAGAATCGCCAGAGTTGGATCATCCAACTAGAGATCATCTAGCCCAACCTCCCTGCTAAAGCAAGATTGCCTAGAGCACATTACACAGCATCTAGACAGGCTTTTAATATCTCCAGAGAAGGAGACTCCACAGCCTCTCTGGGCAGCCTGTTCCAATGCTCTGTCACCCTCACAGTAAAGAAGTTTTTCCTCATGTTTAGGTGGAACTTCCTGTGTTCTAGCTTGTGCCCATTGCCCCTTGTCCTGTCACTGGGCACTCCTGAAAGAGTTTGGTTGCATCCTCCTTACACTCACCCTTTCGATATTTGTAGACATTGATAAGGTCTCCTTTCGGTCTTTTCTTCTCCAGGCTGAACAGTTCCAGATCTCTCAACCTTTCCTCGTAAGAGAGATGCTCCAGTTGCCCAATCATCTTTGTTGTCCCCCACTGGACTCTCTCCAGTAGTTCCCTGTCTCTGTTGAATTGGGGAGCCCAGAACTGGATGCAATATTCCAGATGTGGCCTTGCTAGGGCAGAATAGAGGGGGAGGATGACCTCCCTTGACCTACTGGCCCCACTCTTCTTATGCATCCCAGGATGCCGCTGGCCTTCTTGGTTACATGAGCATATTCCACTTTCAGCCCTGTAGGAACCAGCCTCTTCTGAAAGTCACTATTATGGGGATGTAATTATTTTCAGTGGTTTTTTTTTTTATTCCTCCTTCATCACTGTTACCTTTTTTTATTCCCTTCTTCATACACGGTCTTCAGTTTTTGCTTGTTATTTTTCTTCTGTTCAGCCTTAAGTTTCATGAATTATTCCCACTGAAAACGTTTCTGGTTACCTTTCACAAATGAGTGACAAGCATGAACATAGGACTGTTGGGTGTACTTCACTGTCTTCAGTAGTCCCATGAAAGCAACACCTGTCTCATACTGACCTCAGTGATCTCTTCTACTCTTCTGCCTGTGACTGAAGAGTGTTTGTGTGACTTGACAAAGCAGATCTGTTGAGAGAAGGCAGAGTTATTGTATTTAATTGGAGGGAGAGTTTTGACTTTAACCATCAATTTCTTGCCTAGTTACAGATTTTATTTTCTTCATTCAAGAGACTGCGGTCTTTTCCCGCCTGAAATTACAGGAGTAGAGTTGGAAAAACTAACTCATCAGTGACATCAGAATTGCTGGATGGCAGTGCTGGATATCTGTTGTTTCTTTGATAGTTCATTGTGACAGAACAGGGATTTTGGTCCAGCCTTGAAGGATGCGTAGTCAATATTATTCTGTCTTCTATCAATAGAGACTGTGGTTACAATTTTCTTTTTGAATGCGAGGAAAAGAATTGTTCGTCTAGAAATCCTGCATAAGAACTATGTCATTTTGATGTCTTTGGGTTGAAAACTTCTGGTCCTCTACACAGTAATTACTTCCATTGAGGAAGTGTGCACATTCTGATACTCGGGTTAATTAGTGATAAGGAAAAGTCAGGAGAGCTTAAGGGTGAAACATGTATCATGCACTTGTCTTTCTTTTACTAAGCCAAACTCTGCAAAGCTGGCATCAGTTACAAAGAGTGCCTTCTGTAATCATCCTCCCTCATTGCAATTTGAAAATTTCTTATCTTTCTATAAAAAATGACAAGGTAGCAGCTTATGTGTTGTCAAAGTGGGCTTCACATGTACTGAGGGGAATGCAGGTAGTTAGGCAAGAGGCCATACAGATAAGTAAAAAAAAGGGAAAATTACCTCATTTCTTCAACTGTGCTGCTCACTATGAAGATTGAGGGAACAGATGCTGTTATAAATACAGGGAAATGGAAGAAGCAAGAGCTTGGCTGGATTGTGATCTTGAACCCTAGACACACAGTTTCCCTTTAATTCCGATAGCCAGGATTGCCAGCTCTTCTTTAGTTAGATAATACTTGGCTGCAAGACAGGGAGGGATAAATACCAGCATACTTCCTGCTTCCTAGGTATCTCTAGCTTTTGAGATAATGCTGTAAAGTTTGTAAATTAAATGGATTAAATCCTGAAGTAGATGGATAAAAACGGAAATACTGAATACGTCTTTATTTTTGCAAAATAAGATTTTTCAATAGGTTTTGTGATTAGGATTTCTAGTATCTGAGAGTAGCAATATTGACTGTTAAGGGGTAAACGTAAATTTTTTCATAAGGCAACTGGTTCCATCTGAAATAACAGACATTGTAGCAGATACAAGAAAAACTTTGTAAATATGTCCTTTATTCAGGAAATATATTCTGATACAACTTTCTTCTATTAAAAACAGTGCAAATTCTCCTAACTTTATCAGGTATTACTTTAGATTTACTTTAATAAAAAGTTAAGACAAATTGGCAAGGCCAAAATTAGGTAACTTAGATCTTGCTATACATTAAATCAACATACCTGAAAATATTTTAAAATCTAGGCATCCTTAATATTTCCAAAGCTGTGGCCATAAGTGAAGAGTCTTGTCTGGATTTTACAAGGTTCTAGAATTTCTTTTAAAAGAAGGCTAAATTGCCCTCTGGGGTATGAAACTAATTTATGTTGTCCTGAGCTGCAATGCCAGAAGGAGAAAACTTTCACTGAGATTTTACTATAATCCAGCCTTAACACTGGTGGCAATTTTTGTTTAAGATTCTTGACTTGCTTGTTAATGTTGGGTAGAAACAGCTTTCATCTGTTACGACGTCCTTGGTATCTGTCTAGGGCCTTAGTGGGGTAAAAATATGACAGTTACTATTTCTCCTCTATTTGCCTTGTTTCTAGAAAGAAAATAGATTGGCATGATCCAATGGTAGTTGTTGTTAACCCATTCAAGCAACTCTAGCAGAAATAAACTGCTTAAAGAAATCAAAGCTTTTATTAAAAGGAGGGGGGCAGGAAAGGGAGTGCTCTAGCCCTTGTCATTGTTGAGAAAAATTAAATCACACAGAATCGCAGGATTGTTGAGGCTGGAAAAGACCCCTGAGATCATCAAGTCCAGCCTATTGCCCGATACCACCACATCGAATGTAACCTTACTTCAGAGTAAGGCCTGAGAGCTCAAAATAATACAATGAAACTTTAAGACATTTGCATAAAAAATTAAAATGGTGCTTGATCCAATAGTCTTTGAGTGTATAGGGAGTTATGATACTGAAATATACTGTTCAACCTAAACATATCATGTTAGGTTAGCTATGCAAAGGCAGACCAGACCACAGAGAACCATGTAGCAAACAGATGACATGTATAGAATGATTAAAAAGAAGGTAATATGGTATTGATCACTAAAAAGGTTGTCTAATAAATCCAACTCAATCTCTCTTAAGGTAAAGACATAACTATTAAGGGGAAAAAAAGCAAGTGTATAACGGTAACAGGCCAAGAAGCAATAAGTAACATGAGCTGATGATGGAGGAAAAATTATGTCAGATAAACTTGATTAATATTTTGGAGATTGAATTACAGATGGCTGCAATGGAACAGATGTAATTTGTATGGCTGTCAGATCCTGCTCCTATTTATACAGATGAAAATCCTGACTGATTGTTGACATCCATTGAGTTTTTGCTGTGTAAATTCAGAGAACAGGGAACACATCCCTAGGACTCACTGAAACATCATTTTCATTGTAAATATTCATTCAAATGTGTCTATGCATATTGGCATAGTCTGGTAAATTTATACATCATAGAAAGAGCATAAGTGTATAGATCTGTGGTTCACAGAATCACAGAATTACAGAATGTCAGGGGTTGGAAGGGACCTGAAAAGGTCATCTAGTCCAGCCCCCCTGCCAGAGCAGGATCACCCACAGTAAGTCACACAGGAACGCGTCCAGGTGGGTTTTGAATGCCTCTGAAGAAGGAGACTCCGTAATCTCCCTGGGCAGCCTGTGCCAGTGCTCTGTCACCCTCACAGTAAAGAAATTTTTCCTAATATTTTTGTGGAACCTCCTATGTTCCAGCTTGTACCCATTGCCCCTTGTCCTATCATTGGACACCACTGAAAAGAGCCTGACTCCGTCCTCCTGACACTCCCCCTTGACGTATTTATAAACATTTATGAGGTCACCCCTCAGCTTCCTCTTCTCCAAGCTAAAGAGACCCAGCTCCTTCAGCCTTTCCTCATAAGGGAGATGTTCCACTCCCTTCATCATCTCTCCCTTCATCCAGGCTCTGCGCTGGACTCTCTCCAGCAGTTCCCTCTTGAGCTGAGGGGCCCAGAACTGGACACAATATTCCAGATGTGGCCTCACCAGGGCAGAGTAGAGGGGCAGGAGGACCTCTCTCGACCTACTAGCTTCTCCCCTTCTAATATACCGCAGGATGCCATTGGTCTTCTTGGCCACAAAGGCACATTGCTGGCTCATGGTCATCCTGCTGCCCACTAGACCCTCCAGGTCCCTTTCTCCTACGCTGCTCTCCAGCAGGTCAGTCCTCAACCTATACTGGCACATGGGGTTATTCTTTCCCAAGTGCAAAACTCTACACTTTCCCATGTTGAATTTCATAAGATTTCTCCCCACCCAGCCGTCCAGCCTGTCCAGGTCTCTCTGAATGGCAGCACAACCTTCTGGTGTGTCGACCACTCCTCCCAGTTTTGTGTCATCAGCAAACTTGCTGACAGTGCTCTCTAATCCCTTGTCCAGGTCATTGATGAATATATTGAAAAGCACTGGCCACTGGTTCTGGGTGAAGTAGGAAATGAGCTGTGGATGGTAATAATGCAGGCTTGTTCTGAATTGAGAATAAGATGGTCTAAATGAGAAGTTCTTAAAAGATAGTGTATTGGTTTATGGAGAGGACAGGGCATTCTTGAGGAGCTTATACCATGTGTTTTATGGTCTGGGGTGCAGTATGAGGGTACACCAGGAGCGATGGAGAATGCAAACCATGGTGGGGTAATGCCAGAGGATGGCAAAGGCTGGAAGGAGGCAAACCCGTAACCTTGTTCACCCTGTGGGGAGTGGTCCTTAGCAGCACTCTTCCCTTAAATTATTCCCTAATTTTGAAGGGCACCAGCTGGAACACCCCAGAACAAAGCTGTGGGATGACACTGGGACCAGCTCTCAGTCTCACTTCCAGCCCTTGCCTGTTCAGCAACAGAGGTGCATCCTGAGTGACAGGATTATCCAAGACAGCTTGCTGAATGAACTTGTGCCATGCTCACAGTTCAAAAATGCGAGTAGTTTCCTTTGTGCAATGGGAATTAAGGTCCCCTAGACAATGTCTAAACTGCTGCTAAATTATGTACTCAGTTTACGAAGGATATTAAGGTGTGAGATAGTGACAGGACAATGACATTGCAGAAACTGATCTGAATAAAGTAGAAATATGGGTTAAAAAAAAGAAAATTACATAAAAGTTACTTTTTATTGCTAAGAAATATTATGATTGTTTTGAAACTCATTTGGATAATGCTGGATCACAAATTCCCTGTAGCAGATTCCAGTGGAATGTGTGTATCAGTACAGGTCTTGAAGTAATATTTTGGCTCACTGAATCCCATGTTACTGCCACCAGCTATGGCATAGAGTTCTCTCTATAAAATGGTAACACAAATACTGATAAGCTTCAAAGTTATGAAGTTAGTACAAAGGGATAGAATAATTGGAATTAATAGTGTCTACAGCATAGGGATATTTTTGCATATACTCAGTGTGCAGTGCGCCAAATACTGAGAAAACGAGTACATAGTTGTTGCTTATATAGCAGGAAGGAATTATTTGGTTGCTATATTAAAGCTCATCCTGAAGATATTGCTAATTTGATGTTTACACATCAAGAGGTACTATCTTAGTAGCAAAGCAATTAAAGTGACAGGAATCTTATTCTTAGTCACTTCTGTTCTACTCTAGATGTCTTTTTCTCAGTCGGGCACCTGAGTTTTCACAACACACCGATTAGAGAAGCAAAATTTTTACACAGTAACTCTTTAACTCAGAGGACTATGCAGCCTTTGTTTCTCACTGCTGGATACTTAGGAAAAATATTGAGCCTACAGACTTTCAGAAATGCCAGCTCTAAGAAGAAACAAACATAGGCTGTGGGTGAAGGAAATGGAGGGCTAATGAGGCTTTTGTCAGATGCCTTTCTCTGCTTGTTGTGTAGCTGCCTTTCTCTAGCTTTCTATTTAGCCTGCAAGCCTCAGGGAAACAGATTGTCTCAATTTAAATTTTTACAGTGCCTTGCTGAGCATGGAAGCCTAACATCATAGAGTATTTGCTTTATTGATCATTCTGATATAGTGGGACTTGCCTTCTCTGCAGCTTTGCTTTTCCTTCCTGGTCTCCAGCAATAGCTCACACCTAAGGAGAGAGAGGGAGTTGGTTTTTTCCCCTGAAGACAGGGAATCCTAAAGAAAAACTCTGAGCATGCAGCAATTGCGGTGTCTATCCAAGCCACATGGGACCACAAGCTTGTGTCTTACCCACAAGCTTGTAGGTGTGTGTGATAGAGAATGCAGTAATAATCCTAAGGACATGTTCAGGAACTCAAGATTTTCATCCCTGGTGAAGAAAAGTACCTAACGAGCTCAGCGGGAACAAAAAAAGATGGGTCGTAAATGTCATTTTCCAGTGCCCAGGTTGGAAGGCAGTGACATTAGCTTTGGTGGGCAGCGAGAATAAATAGCCCTCCCCACTCAACTCTGGCAACAGAATCGTTTCTGTCCCCAGGTCCTGCTTTCAGGACAGTAGCTGATGAGCAGATATAAGAAATTGTGTGTTAATTCTGCCTTTGTTCTCCTCTAGCTCAGCACATGCTTTTCTTTGTCCCATTTTAAGGGTACCCATAGCAAAGGCTCCACTGCCTATCACTCCGGTCCTGGGACAAGTCCCTTTAAAACTTGCCATCTTCCTTTTTATCAAGAGTGTAAAATTTAAAGTATTTTTCACTGCTGAAAATAGGCGGAGTATAATCGTTCAGGGAGCTCATGTGCAGTTTGAATGTATGTGGCTTCCTCCAGCTGACGTGGCTGCTGATAGTCTGACTCATTGCTCTTCCTTGATACTTTTCTCCACTACAATTATGTCTTTCATGAATGAGTCCTTAAATGTCCTTTAAAATTAACAATATGGTTTTGTCATTGTTTGACCAGTCAGAGGCTAAGAAGATGAGATGATATATCACAGAGGACATTCATTTCCAGGCACTTTTACTGTAAGAAACTGCCTTTGTGGGCATAGCTCTGAATAATAACCCTTACAGGAGAAAAAGAACATCTGTTCAGGCCTTCCATGAAGTGACAGTAATATCAACTTAATGGAGAAAACTTCCAACAGGAGACTATTAAGCTTTCCTGAATAAATTAATGTTATGCAGTATTAATAGAGGTCTGAAATAGATGTGAGAATTAAAAAGCATAGAAAAACTAGGTATTCTGTGGAGCTTTATTTGAGTTGATATAAAATTCTCTCTTTCAGATGATTGCATAAAAATAACCTGTATTTTTCAAACAGTCTTTAATGATCTATATCAACTGCACTACACTGCAGAAGGAGAAATTTTGAAGTAGCTGATGAGTAGAGGTGTCAGCCATCAGCTCTATGAGATAAATACATTCAGCTGGATCTATTACCATGAAGACCAGGACTCGGAAGAGTTACTTGAGGCCAGGTGATTTTGGGACTTGTTCTCTATTAGCCTCATCCCACTATAAATTAACCTTGGATGGCACCTGTGCTGGTCAGTTTTGTTCTTTAAAGAATGTATGGGTTGAGATTGCTAGAGTGTGCTTAATTGCTGTTCCTAACTCATGTGTGGTAAAATAAAGACCACGCCTGAAAGAAAGGAAAACAGGGATAAAGGATCCAGAGCCTATAATTTTGGTTTGCTAAGGCAAATATCAGATTTTTTTCTTCTTCTTCTTCACTCTGGACCAATGCCTCTTAATTTAGGTTCACCTTTTTTTTGCTATATCATACTAGAACTTCAATTTGTTGCAGCATCTTCAAGAAACTGGTGAGTACTTATTTTTTAAGTATTTTAAAGACAATTGAGCACTTATAATCTCTTTGGAATCTCTTTGTAGATGAATTTCAATAGACTTGAAAATGTTCTACAAAATTTGGTTTTGTGCCTCTCTAAATTGACCCTGGTATCATCTTCTTTGGGTAGACTTTCTATAGGCCACCTGATATACTGTATACTAGAAAATTTAAGGAACTCATTATTTCAGCTATATGTGTATGCAAATACATTATCATTTCTTGTAAAAAATGGTTAGAAACCATGTTGTTTTTTTCTTAATTTAGATGGTTCCAAAGTTGGCTCCCATAGAGGAAAATGAAAGTTACTTTATTGGCACTGAACAAAATATTTTTGTTTAGGTGTTTTACGTGGTATTATTACTGTAGCTAATCATGTCCCTGGGCTTTCAATTTCAAAAATGAATACTTAAGTCGCTTTAAGTAGTTGCCATGGAAATCCTCGCAAGATGAACCTCCTCTGTGAAGGCCTTATGGTAGATGAATTATGTCTATCATTTCTCTAAACACATCAGGCACTAGAGTGAAAGAGGTTTCGCACGCCTTTAAAATACACGCACAAGAACTGCTACTTGCTTGTTGTAGCATACATTTCCTAACCTTACTACTTCAACTCAGATAAATGATTGTCAGATTTCAATAGCGTGCATTTATTTAAGAAAGAAATACGACAAATTAAAGAAATGTCTTTTAGCTCCTAGTCCTCTAAAATATTTTCAGATGAACCTCTTTCTTTTTTAAAAAATCTTCACTATGCTGAGCTTTTTAGATATACAAATATGGGGGATATTATTGGCATTTGAATGCTTACCATTGCTCTACTGTAGAGTCTGCTCTGAGCAGTTGTAATCTTTGCTAGGACAGGGTCAAATCTTAAAAAAACCCAGGTAAATATGAAAGGGTTTTCAGTTTCATTTTATAACTTGTTTGTTTGTTTAGATGATTAACAAGATAATTATAGAGATTGCTTTGAACTACACTTGATTTCTAGTTGAATTCCAAGATAATGAGAAAGAAGTTTAATTAACTGAATTTTTTGTTTGGATTTTCTTAGATGTTCTCATTGCTCTCTAGCACTATTTTCCCCATGTATCTAGATGTTAACGTTGGCTTTGGAAGCTGTTGCTTTTCAACAGAATGCAGCTAATAATTTCTGGGTTTTCTCGGCTGTCATAAGCATGTTAAAGCACTAAACGTTTGTTCTATTATCTTGAATAAGGTAAGTGAAGCCATAACCTGCAGATTAGAAGTGTCGTGTTGGAACATGACTTGGGTGAAGCAACCTTTGTGTGCTGATGCAGTTCCATCACTGTGTCAGGCTTTAGCTATAATGCCAAAGTAGACAGAGAGCAAAGCTGTCCTCTGTTGCAGTGCTGTGAGATCAGGGTAATTTCATTAGCTGCATATCTGAAGCTGAGGATAGCATTTGCCTCAAGATGGACATAGAAGTAAATTAATAAAATGGGTTCAATGCAAAATGTTAAGGAATAAATGTGGAAAATAGCAGTTTAATGACAAAACACGTAGGCTGTATGAAATAATCAGTAACACAGGTATTTAAAACATTTTCTACTCTTTCTAAGTGACTTGTTTTTAAGCAAGATAAATATTTCTGTCTTTCACAAAGAGTATTTTTATTGGTCCTGCACGGCAAGGAACTTGAATCTGGCTGCTCATATGATCATACAGACTGTATTTGCCTCTGTCCAGGTCCCACTGCACTGATGTTGATGCCCTAGAAATAGCACCTGTGACTAACTTGGTGCCAGATGCAGGAAAGGGCGGTCTGAAATACAGGTGGAAACGGCACTCAGAGTGGACTAAAGCAGCAGATGAGCAAGAACAGAAAAGAAATTTGCTTTGCTGCTTAACAGCTCCCTCCATAGTAGATAAAAGGAGTACTTTGTTCTCCTGAGCTTTCAGTCTGTCTCTCCATTCACTATGTTCCCTTTTAAAATTGAGTCTGTTTAGCTTCCCCTGCCAGACACTCTGGCACAGTTCCTCAGGTACTTAAATATCATTGCGGATTTGGGCTTCCGAGCCTACATCTTATTTCTCTCTGAGGGGGAGGAAGCTTTGCAAGTAGAGTTAATTTTGCTGTAGAGGGAATAAATGCCATGAAACCTTTCTATTGTATTAAAACTGATAACACAAACCTCAGCATTTGGTCCTCCATGAGAAGCATCTTTGACCTGCCCAGTCCCACTGCCTGGGATACTGTGAAAAGGCTGGGTTAGGTGGAGAATTCAGTGTAGTTGTCTTCCAGCAAAGCCCAGGATAGTGCTTTCCTCCTGTACGATCTGCTTTTTCTGTCCTCCAGCAGTATGTATGGAGTGGATCCAACCCACAGAGAGCACAGATGTAGCTGCTCCATAAAAGCTTCTGAAACATCCTGTGTCTGACATAAATAAAAATGACCTTTAGACTCTATCTCTCTGGCTGCCAGTAATGGGCTAGTCGTGTTACAGAATG
>NW_009724930.1:18616-24277 GCF_000703405.1 Apaloderma vittatum
CCGAGCAGACATGTTATGCTTGGCATGAATTTCACCAGTATGGGCAAGATACAGCTAATTACTGCTTAAATATACTCAGAAGGTATATATAGGTGTGTTTGTGTGTGTGTATACATGTGTGTGTGTATACGCAATATAAATAAGCTCTATGCAATGGTATTTTGGGGGATGCAGAACATCACAAAGCGACATTTGCATTATTGTTTTGAAGCAGCCCGATTCTGTTAACATACTGGCACAAATCAGGGCAGCTGCATCTAAATGGCAAAGATGTAAGTAGTGGCAAATTGCTGTCATTGAATGATTGGCTGGGAATTGCTTAACTTGCATCCAAAAGATGGAAGAAATAGCTTTGGACAACTAAATGTTGTCATGTGTATTGGAAAGAGAAATCAGAGTTGGTTAATTTTCATTTTAAACTCTAAGTCTGCTGGGATAAGGCCAAGTGATTCCAGTGCTGGCATACAGTCTTCTGTCTTGATTTAAAAGTAAAGCAAAGATAGTATTTTTTGGTGGATAAAAAAAATGAAATTAGTTCTTGTCATTCTGTGGAGCTTTTAGTCAGTTTCAATGTTTACCATTCTCCTCCTGAAGAGAATAAAAAGATAAGTCTGAATAGGGGACCTGTGCATTTAATGTTTATTTGCCACTTGGTAATAAAGCATATAGGGTTTGAACCATTTGGGTTGTTAGCCACCAATGTCAGGAAGCAAACAGTGACTGTTAACATTTTTCTCAGTTTGTCATTGTGGTTTGACAATCTGCTGCTGATTTTTATTATTATTATTATCATTATTCCCCCCCCCAAGTCAAAATGTGGTGTTCACCACCTTTTTGTAATGTATGCCAAGATGCTATAGACAGCCCACATCGCAAATGTGTTCAGGCAAATAATTGCAACTGTAACAATGGCTTTGTAGTGATATGTGCTTTCTGTCAGTACTTGCTTTTATTTTAGAGAGTGATATTTTCTGCAACTCCATTTGGGGAGCACGAATTCTCTTCTAGCTCACTAGCAACATTGCGATGTTTCCTGCATGGCTCAGTTGAGCTTGCTTCGATACTGGAGAGTTGCATGAAGAGGGGGAAGAAATGCCTCTAACAGCATCCCTGTGACTGGGGTGTTCCTGCAGGACAGCAAAAATTTTTGACTTCCCTCTCCTGTGTAGAGTGGGAGCTGTCTGGTCCCCTCAGCTCAAGAGAGACAGGGAACTGCTTGAGAGAGTCCAGCACAGAGCCACAGAGATGCTGAAGGGAGTGGAACATCTCCCTTGTGAGGAAAGGCTGAAGGAGCTGGGTCTCTTTAGCTTGGAGGAGGCTGAGGGGTCACCTCATTAATGTTAATAAATATGCCAAGGGGGAGCGTCAGGAGGATGGAGCCAGGCTCTTTTCAGCGATGTCCGGTAACAGACAGGGGGCAATGGGTGCAAGCTGGAGCATAGGAGGTTCCACAAAAACATTAGGAAAAACTTTTTCACCGTGAGGGTGACAGAGCCCTGGCACAGGCTGTCCAGGGAGGTTGTGGAGTCTCCTTCTCTGGAGACATTCAAACCCCGCCTGGATGTGTTCCTGTGTGACCTGCTTTAGGGGATCCTGTTCTGGCAGGGGGGCTGGACTAGAAGATCTTTTGAGGTCCCTTCCAATCCCTGACATTCTGTGATTCTGTGTTCCTGGGACTTCTGCTTCTTGTGAGACTGGTTTTTTTTCCTGGGACTGTTGGGTGAAAGGGGGTTACAGATCTCTGTCTGTGACTTGCAAGAAAAGAATGAGCCTTGCTCAACTCTTGGAAAAAGTAAAGGGCCATGTGGGTCCTCAGTGGAGGTGGCTCTCGGCAACACCCTGAGAGCAAAGAGTGGCAGTGTGGCATTTAAATGACCTTCCAGCCATTTCCTTGTGGTTCAGCCATGGACAGCCATGTGTTGTGGTTGCAGTTTGCCACTCAGCCAAGCAGTTATTGTGGATTCTATTTGAAGGTGCCCAAATCTGCCTCCTGCATGGAGTCCAGACACTGCCCTGGAGTTTTTGGAAGGAGGGAGAGACGCTAAAATGCTAGGGAAGGTGCAATGAGTATATTTCAGGATCAAACCCCAGTAGTGCTTGGAAATTGTATGCTGAAGCTTTCAAGCTTCAGTTCTACACATTGGCACATGTTTAGTTGCTTTACTCAATTGGGTTGTCAAATTTATTTTCAAACCATAAAGCATACAGTTGGAACTTGATGAACAACTTAGCATGGAGAAGAGTTTAAGTCTGCTGTGAGTGAAGCACAAGTTTCATCACCTATGTGCTTTAGTATTGCCTTCCAAGCAAACCAATTTCCTTTAACAGGACAAACATTAAAACATCTATAATATTTTTTTCTTTTGTTGTACAACACTGCAGAAGTCCCAGTTTTCTATGATATAATAGTGATGTACCCAGTTATCTCACTGAAGCTCCACATGTGCTCATGCTTAGTTTACTTTTCCATAGCCATGACATCCTTTTCAGTGGCTTGTAAGATTATATAATGTAGTGGATTTGGAACCCAGATAATTTTGCTCAGCTTCCAGGTAATTTATCTCCCAAACCAGGGACATAATATTTTTTGAACCACTTGAGGGCCATATACCTGTACCTATTTACTGATTCAAAAAATACAAAGCAGTGTTCAAATCTTCTGGCATGTGGTTCTTATGCACCTTATGATGAATGACTGGGCCAAAGATCTTGCAGATGTAGTTCACCTACAGCAATAGAAATTTAGAAAGAATTGTTCCATGACTTGCAGACTTGAAACTGGAGAACTGTCTGCAGAAGAGTATCTATTGTGTTACCTTAGCTTTCAAGCTTCAATCAAAATTCCAATTAATTCCAGTTAATTAAAATGGAGAGTTTTAATGCACTTCCACACTTGCTGGACAATCACTGAAATATTGCTGACTGGATCCAGCACAAGATCTTACTTTATCAGATAGTGCTAGGGCATGTAGGTCAGGTATTTAGCCCCAGCTGCAGGCCAATTTGTTGTCTTCAATATTACTTTAAAGTCAACAATTTTACTTTGGGTCCAACCAGTTATTATTCTCCAGACTTTGATGTTGAGGAATAGCTTTACAAGTACTCACATATTTGATCAGAAACAGACCTGAAGGTGATGACCTTCATTAATCTGAAGTGTTCATTCATCTGCACTCTGGATTATTAACTGAAAAACAAATATATAAAAAGTAACCCCAAAGGCCGGAAATTTCTGCATTATGAACACAAGCTGATTTTGTAGGAATTTGTTAAATAGCTTAGGTAATTTTTCTTTTCTTATATGCAATGCTAGTGGGAGGGTTGCTTTCTGTGCATCTGTTCTATAAAATAAATGTGGCTGGAGAGCTGAAATCGGAGTATAATGAAGGCTTTTAACCACAGAATGAAAGCATTTATTATCTTCAGGCAAAAAGATAAGATTGGTTTACTGGTGTAAATGCTGTGTGGGTTTCAGGAGTTTACTACAACACACCTGACCTCACGAGTTTACTGATCCACCTAGTTTAGTTTTCCACCTCTGGTGGCATTTGATCCTTCAAAGGAACAAGTAAGATCTAAAAATAAAGCAAGCGTGGAGGAAGAAGAGTTCCTCTCTTGACTTTTACAAGCTGTCAGTTTATGCATTGCAAGATGAAATGTAGTTAGCATCAGATCATTATCTTGCCTTAACTGTTCTCTGTGCTCTTGGTGGTTTGTTGATTTTATTTTATTTATTTTTAATTGGATAATCTTGAACTCTGCCGTTGCTCCGATATGTTTCCTACATGATCTTTGAGGGTTGTTGTTTTCTCTTATAGTTCTCTCAGAATGACAAACACGTGTTTTGCATAAAGTTGCTTTTTGTAGGTCTTATTTCAATAGTAAAGCAACAGCTGGTGAAGACTTAAATTTTATTTACTGTATATTTCTTTTTTAAAGTACGATGATTGCTTCAAGCAATACTAGTTGATTTGAACTGGTGCTGATGTATAATGTAACCTTGCAAATCAACATATTTTTGTTATGATCTTGTATTTCAACACTTAATAATGAGGCATGTAGTGAGACATTATAAATTTATTTCTTTAATTCATGTAAGTCCGTGTAGCTCAAAAGAAGAACATAAATACACTATCAGGTCAGACCTGTCTAGCTAGTGGTGATAAGACACAGTAATTAAATATTTTTGATCTGTATTGCTAATTTACATGAACTGAAAGACTGACTGTAAGATGTAGGTTATTTGCTCAATTTCAAGTACTATAATAATATTCTATCACTCCTTGTACCATTCAAATGCATAATAATAGAAATTAAAAAATATCAATGGCTAAAAGGAGTGTTTTATCTTTCTCTTTAGCAGTTTCCTCATTGGAATTAAACATTTTTAAAGGCACTGAACAACCACAGGCTCTCCTGATACTTTATTCAACAACTGCATAACTGTTCCCATCTGAAGTGAAGGGGAAAGCTCCTGTTGATTTCCAGGACCAGTAAGACAGCTTTGGACTAACTCTCTATGGATGCTTATAGGTAGACTCACACTCCTTTTTGTGTATTTCTAAGCTTTCAAGTCAGCTCCAGCTTGTGATTCTGGACAATCCTGCACATGTTTTAACGTAATAATTAATTTATAAAGCATGGTGCAGGTATGACTTCTGGTCTGTGTCAGCTTTATTGTAATACTACTTAGAATATATATTTGTATAAAAGCTTAGCTTTTGAATCTCAGAGAAACAATGAGCAACAGATGGACTCTGTACACAATACTGTACTAATGAGGTTAGCACAATCCTGCCAAAATGAAACAAGTTTATTAAGTATGAGGTGACACAGCAAATGTATGATTCAGATAGAAATCGGGGTGCAGGGTTCTTGTATAGAAAGAGCTGTAAAGAAAAAGTCACATATATGCACAGGATGCAGTTTTGTGCTGATGTGTTGTTGTTGTGAGTGTGCAGGAGCAAGGACACTGTCAACAGGAGCACGTTAGGGCACTTCACAGGCAATGTGCCTGACTAAGCCTTTGCCACTGACCTAAGCCCAAAAGCCTTCTTTATGAGGCAAGGTTAGCGCTGGAATCCCCAGACTGTGATCTGAACAGCTCTGGTTCCAAAGCACCTTCCAAGCTGACCACACGTACACAGAAACAGTGCCCAAGAGCTAGGAGGACTCCAGGAACCAGGCTTGCATCTGGCCAACTTCCTTATAAACAGAGGAGCACAGGGGTTCAAAGGGAGTGCTATAGCTCTTCATGTGTGATAGCTCACACCCGTAACAGCCTTTAGGACTAGGCTCAATGTTGTTGCAGGTACTGCTTCTCCCTTTAATAATGCCTATTCCTCTCTTTCCTGAAGCACTGAGATTCTCAAGCAGTGTAGCAGATTGTTTTGGGTTTTTTTCTTTTTTTTAAAGGACCTTTCAGCAAAAGATCTTGAAAGATCCATGAGCTACTACCAAATAAAGCTTTCCTACCATGGGTTGGGTAGCTAATGTTATACCTGATTCTTTAGAAACGACAAAACAGACTAATGAAGACAGTTATGTAAGTAGGCATAAGAGGATCTATCCTAACTCCTTTTCTATATCTTGTGGCTGAGACTTGCATCTGAAAAGCTTTTAAATTATTCTAGATAGTATCATATATTATTATATAAATAT
>NW_009724931.1:0-248 GCF_000703405.1 Apaloderma vittatum
CATCTCTCAGCTGCTTTGCCAGCCTTTACATCGCTTTTTTTTGCGCCTAAAATACTTTTTTGCTTATTTTTTGATATGTAAAATATTTCTTTTTAGTTTTTTTGACACTTAAAATAGCTTTTTTTCTACTTTTTGACAGCCAAAATACCTTTTCTTGTGGTTTTTGACATGTAAAATATTCTTTTCTGTGTTTTTTGACACCTGAAATACCTTTTTCTTTCTTTTTTTGACACCTAAAATACATTTTT
>NW_009724931.1:282-625 GCF_000703405.1 Apaloderma vittatum
TGTTCTGTGTTTTGTTGACACCTGTAATACCTTTTCCCTATTTTTTGATATCTAAAATACCTTTTCCCGTATTTTTTGACTCCTAAAATAGCTTTTTGCCTTTTATTGACTCCTAAAATACCTTTTTCCCACTTTTTGACATCTAAAATACGCCTTTTCTTATTTTTGACACCTGAAATACTTTTTTCCCTATTTTTTGACACCTAAAATAACTTTTTCCGTGGTTTTTTTGACACCTAAAATACATTTTTCTATTTTTTTGACGCCTAGAATATTTTTCCCGATTTTTGATACCTAAAATACCTCTTTTGCTGTTTTTTGACACCTAAAATACCCTTTTCTC
>NW_009724932.1:0-340 GCF_000703405.1 Apaloderma vittatum
TCTGTGTTAAACTTGTGTTTAATAGGATTTGCTGTGGTGGGGGGTGTTTTATTTTGTGCCTTTTCATTATAGTTAACGATCTTACCTGAAGTGCTGCTCGAGAAGTCCAAAGAACTGAAGAATACATCTCATGACTTTGATGGTGATTCAAAAAAACAAAAAAGGGGGAAATGTGGATACATTTTACAGCTAGCTGTGCTGGCAGTACTGCATTGCAGAATTAAGACTTTCATCCTTTAGCTCTTTTCTAAACAAGTACATAAATCTTGCTTGCTAATAATCAAAAGAGACCATGCCCAGCCAAGTATAGCTCATAGTGAGAGTTTGCTTGTGAGAATGG
>NW_009724933.1:0-2294 GCF_000703405.1 Apaloderma vittatum
CCGGCCTCCGGAGGCAAAAAATTGTGTTATGGGTAGAGATCACACTACTAGGAATGATCTAATTTTCCTTTTTGTGTGTGTGTGGGGAGGGGGGGGGGCTATGCTATTTTGAAAAAGAAAACACCAATAAGAAACCAGGGGCAGTCGTGGCACGTTTATGAGGAAGTGCCAGTGAAACCTGTGTAGGTGGGAGCTTACCTGGAGCCCAGGGCCCGGCTCCCTCGACTGTCCTTTGCACTCAGGCAGCCGTAGGGGCTGGCAAATTGCCATTTGCTTTTCTACAATAACCAGCAGCAAGCTCACAAAAAATTGAAGAGGTGTTAAGTACACAGTGCGTTTGTTCCAGTGTTTAGTTTTAACTAGCCTGTACTAGGTCAGCTGGACTTGTTTATAAAGTCTTTTCGGATTCTTCTGGTTTACGTTTTTAAGCCCGGCCAGCTAATTAACCTGTGAAAAGTACACAGCGACCGTCCCGCTTCTGTAGGTTTAATTAGCCTGATTAGATCTTTCAGGCGTTCTAAGAGAGTAATCTTACATACCCGTTTGAATGGTTGTCTCAGACTATAATTAACATAGTTTCTTAGTTCTTTTGGAAAGATGAGAGCTTTGCGAGTTGAATTGTTCCACTTCTTAGTCCCATAGTGTAGTTACGATATATCGTGTTGCTCTTCAGAAATAAAGCAACTTTTCATCTTGTTCTTAATCTTAAAGTATCACAAGAGGGCGCTCACCTAAAGCTAAAATTGCACGATTGTGCATGTATCCTTTTTTTCCTTGTTTTTCCCCACCAATGTTTTGACATAGTGCTCAGACATAGATGCAGATGACACAGTATGCTATATGTAGCATAGGATAGAGGCAAAAGTGTTAGCATGAGGAAAAAGATCCAACTTATCTGCGCGACTTAATTGTTAGTAATTTTAATCCAGGTGGCTAATTGAGAGTATTAGCTACTCAGAATTAAAATTAAGTTTGATAATAACGACGATGGTGATGTGCATTTTGTTTAATTATGAGCTGTTGTGGTGTTTGAACTCAGTACTACTGACGATTGAGGCAATGTTGATTTTGTTAGATCAAGGCCTGTGAGCGGGTTACAGAATTCTTAGTGGAGTAGAAGATGAAAACTAAGTTAACTGCATTTAGACATACAGTAGCAGGTGTAAAAGAATTGCTAAACCACAAAAAATAACTACTGAGTTATTACTTGGTTAGTTTATTCAAAATAAAGAGTTTCAAACTTTTTGACAGAACAGTATTGAAACAGCCACAACTCACTCGTAAATAACGTGGCTAAAGGGAGATGCAGTCTTCCATAATAGTCTGCTGGGCAAAATGTTTTAGTCTGATCTTCTGTTTTAGTCTGATCTTTTTTCGTTTGCTTCACACAGGAATTAACATTGGTATAATCTTCTGTATGGAAAAATTACATCCAGTTGCTGTACCCTTTGTATATTTGTTTACTAGTCATGAAGTGGACTCACAGCTGACTGACTATGTTCACTTTTAGTAGAAATGAGTGGAAACAAATGCAAGTTTTTATCAAGTGCTACAGATATTAGTAGTTACATAAGTAAATGACTCAACTTAGTTCCAAAGTCCACTGGCTGACAGGTAACCTGAGACAAACCAAACACAAGTCAGGTATTTTAGTAAGGTTTTATTTTGTCCGTAACCAAGCAAAGATATTTTCTTACTGTGATCCAGGTAATGTACAGAAAGAATCATTGTATCATGAATAATTGTGAGAATAATGAATAATAAATATGTGCAGTTACTATTTTAGCTGGGAACTGGCTTGCTCCCAGTATAATCCAGAATCTCATTCTATGCAAGTACTCTATGTTTCATTCTCCCACATTTCAGCAAAATCTTTGCGTATGCATTGGGGAAAACCCCTCTTTTCAGAGGGGTGTGGGAGGAGGTGTCTGGGCCAAAGTCTGATGCAGCGTGTTGGAGTTGCAGTTGTACTCTCTTTCTTCCAGTTAGTAACACAAGGATGGTTGTAGGAATGTGGAAGTAATGACAACGTATCATCTTGCTTCCACTTTGTTTCAGGCTTCCTTTTGGACAGTGTCTGTAAAAGTATAGGGAGGGAGAGAGCTGGCCAGGGGAAAGTGGAGGCCGGGAGAGGTGCCTGCTTCAGATGTAGAAATAAAGGAACTTTCAGGGGTGTTTTTGGTAACTGGCTCTCAGTGAGCAATGCGAGTTATGCAAGTACGGAGGCCGGTGGCTGTGATTTCCCGGAGGAACGCTGAGCAGGCGGTGCCACTCTTAGGCTGCCTTTCAACCCT
>NW_009724933.1:2353-2560 GCF_000703405.1 Apaloderma vittatum
CCACAGGAGCTGCTTTGCGCGCGCCCCGCCAGTCCCCGAGCGCGCTTTTGCCGTGGGGCGCGAATCCTTTGCAAAGCGTTGTGCTAGCCCCGTGACTGGTAGCTGGCCCCTCGCCGTCCCGGTGCCTACTTAAGAATCCCCGCCCTGCTCCGCAGCTGCTCGCCCAGCTCTGGGCCACGGGAGCGGCCGGAGGCGCTGGGGGCGCCG
>NW_009724934.1:0-628 GCF_000703405.1 Apaloderma vittatum
TTTCAGACCATACGAACGATAAAGAGAGACTTGACAAATAAAGTTTCAAGCAACTAATCTTTTATTGCATATAAAAATTCACAACTGTATCATTTCCCGTTCGGTCCTCATGTGCCGCCTGATCTAGTCGAGAGGTGGCAACCCCGGCTGGATTAAAATGATCTCTGATGTCCCTTCCAGCTTAGGCCATTCTATGATTCTACGATTTCAAAAACGTTCCAGCCGCAAAAACTCTGGCGTGGTCCTCAACAGCATCTCCTTTCTTTCACAAGGCTCACCTCTGTAAGCTGCCAAGAGGAAAAAATCACTACGAAGATGTAAGACCGGCACTGTGGGCTGCCCACACCGAGCTCTGCAGGCTGCGCAGATCCATCCAGGGAGGCCGGGCACTCTCGCACCACGCTCCGCACCTGCCGGTGACAGGAAAAGCAGCTTTGAGAGCCGTTACATCAGCACACGTCAGATCCCCAAGAACGCGTACAGGGGCTGTAGGAACATGGGTTTTACTCCCCACACTTCACAGCGGGCAATAAGCTTCGTGTTCCCTATGCTGTGGGCGCAGTTATCTCACCAGGGGCCACAAGAGACTCCCAAGTGATTTTCAGACCGCGCCTGGAGCCCGCGGCTA
>NW_009724934.1:732-1020 GCF_000703405.1 Apaloderma vittatum
ACTACGGGCGCTCAAAAGACAGGAGAAAGCGCCCCTCCCACTCACCAACACCCACACAACCAACCTCACCTCTCGCTTCGAACTGGGCGCTACGCGCCTGCGCACCCCTTATATAGGGGGGATGGCGCATGCGCACGGCTGCCAGGGAATTCGCCGCCCTGCACCCTGTATAACTGAGCAGAAGGCGCTCCTCGTGCACGGCGATGTATGGCTCATTCAGCGCGCGGGGCTGACGTTGCCGGGACGAGTTCTCGCGAGATCTTCCCGCGCGAGTATAAATAGGCAGCA
>NW_009724935.1:0-21127 GCF_000703405.1 Apaloderma vittatum
TTTACGACTCATAATTACAGGCCGGGCCCGCAGCTGCTGCCGGCGGAACTTCCCCGATGATCTTTGACGGGCTCCGCAGCCTGAGCCCTGCCGCCCGTCCCTTGGCGTGACTGGTAAAGGGGCATCAATAGAAACCACGGGAAAAAACCCAACCCCTGTGCTTTTCTGCATACGGAGTGAGGAATTACCTTTCTTCGGTCAGAGCTGGATGAAATTTTCAGAGGTTGCGTGCAGCTTGCCGTCGAAGTAATACCGTCAGGAAAACGGCAAGCTGCGTGTGCTGCCTAATGGCATTAATGCTTTATTAATTGGGAAAAGATGTGAATGAGGTTTCACTCAGGCTGGATCAGCACCTACAGCTGTTTCGTAGGGAGCAGGTGGGTTGGCGCACGGCGGTAACGCAGGGCTGCTCCGCGGATGTTTGTATCAAACGGGTGCGGTGTAAGGACGGTGAATAAAGAATACTGGAAAAGCTGTGGAAACCATCAATGAGAAATTTCCTCCCAGAAGTCTGGTTTTGTACTAAACTTGAGAATGTGGTTTCCTAAGTAGTCTGATCTCCTTCCAAACTACTTTTCCCTTAGACTTCCCCGAGGTTTTCCTTAAAGAGTAGGCACTTTTTATGATAACAGCAAAGGAATAAAACACTGTAGGACGCTTTTGAAAGACACACAAAATGTAGTGGTAGACCACCATTGCCAACAGAAGGAAGGAGGATCAAGAAGAAAGAACTTGAGAATGCCAAATATCCCCAAACACTCCCAAATCTCGTCAAGAGAACAAGTACTCCCATACATGAAGTGCGTAAAAAACACATGATCGGACCTGCTTATGGGTATTTTGTGCTCTAACCAAACGGTACAGAGTTTGATCAAAAACAAGACAGGCCATGCTCTAATTAGTCTCAAGGAGCGAGCAATAGCAGATTCAAGAAGAATTCAATACTCGATCATTAATTTTTTCACAGGATATTTAGGTTTACTAGGCTTAGGAACGGTAAATGATGTATAGATAAAACACCTCCCAAGCTTACTTGTGTTTTTTTGTTTCATTTTTAAGAAGGAAAACTAGTCAAAAGCATCTGCCACCAGAAGTCTGGCCATTGAGGTCCTGGCACCTTCTGGGGAGTCAGGTAGATACAGCGGCACTCACTGCTGCCAAGCTCATGAGCTCATCCGCAAACGCAAGCCTCCCTGCTGCCCAAAAAACAAGAGAGAGGAAAAATTGAAGGGGAAACGAGGCGCTTCAAGAAGTTAATCGACACAAATCGCTGCTTGGCTGCAACTAAAACTTTGGCCAGCCAGGGTGGTGGAAGAGAAGTGTCATTTAGGGAAAGCAAAATTAGGCTGGGAAATGAGGAGGCTGAGATAGGCTTAAAGAGCAACTAACCTTGGGCATGAAGACAAACAAGGTATTTTTTCATCAGCCAGCAACAGAAGGCCTGCGGGAATCATCGGGTTATCTGTTATTATTATGGCACCATGGAGAAAACGGCACTGAAGAGCGTTTAGAGACTCGGCGCCTTTCGCTGTGACCAGGTGTTGGTTGTATAAGGGAAGGGTTAATAAAGATTGATACTAAAGTCAGTGACTCATTAGCCAGCCTGAGTAGAAGAGATTTAGGAGTGGCTCCCTAGAAGGAAGGAACCGAACAGTCATTAGGAAGAACTCCTAATGAATAACCATGTCGGGGCAAGAACACAGGAATGAATGGAATCATTTTAGGCTTGATTCTCCGCTAATGACGCTCGGTCCCACTGCGAGATGAATATGAACATAGGCAGTGGTGAGCTCGATAGGTACATTTGCCTGGGAATAACTGAGAGCTATATTATTCATGGGAAACACTTGTTTTACATTATTTCCTTTAATATTTTTTTCCTCCTTTCTCACCCTGGTGTGTCTCGCCAAGGAGCTGCTGCCCAAGAATTTCCCAGTTCTTGCTGCTGTAGGAGTAAAACTCCCAGACCTCTCCCTTACTGCCACATCTGCCAGCGGCCGTGGGCTGATGCTGTTCTCCATTTTTACTTCAGTGCTCAGAGTGGAATACGTCTGTTATAGTATGATTTTGGCACTAAATTTAAATGCAGACATTTGTGGATAAGCATCCAATAAATGCTAACATTTTGCTGTTAGCTGTCCTGTTTCCCTTCCCATCCGGAGCATTCAGGTAAATAGCATGCAGCAATAAAACTGACCCGTGCTTCTCTAATGGAGTGTTGCTTGCATACCTATTTATTAAGAATTTTGCTTACAGAAACTTCACGTGACTTATATAAACCCAGCAAGATTGCACTGGGACGCTTCTGCAGGTTGACCTTAGCTTCATCCTCAGTATGGATGTCATCTCAAGTGATTTCCTTTCGTTTTTTGTGTTGGGTTGTGGGGTTTTTTTAAGATCCAGGCATGCCTGCCAGTTAGTCTAAAATAGTTGTGAAAACACTAGAAACTATAGAAAAAAATTGCTTTGCTTAAAAACAATATTTGGTTCGTTGCTCATTGTAGTCTTGCTCTAATTTTGTATCCTAGTACTTGCTACCAGTCGAGACATCCCTTTCGTCTATCATAAGTCGATGCAATTAAACCATACACAATCACACAAAATATATAAAATTAAAGTATTTCCATGTTCAGGATATCTCTCCAAAAATAGTCTTCCAAAATATCTACAAACACCATCTTGCTTTAACACACAAAAACTTTTTTGAAATATCTACCATACCTATGCTGGAACATTTTCCTCTTGGGGAAAAAAACCTGCGCATCTGGGAGACACCTGAGGTTTAAATGCTTGTCAGTCTCTCCATCAGCATCAACTCTTACAGGAGTTCCGTTCTATTTCTGGAACTTCTTCCTTTTTCAGCTTTCTGCTGAAACCCAGAGGTGACTGGTCAGCTTAAATAGATTTATTCCTAGCAGCTATATTTTTTCTTACTCTGCAACAAAGAGTATTGTTCTTCCAGCAGCAGTTGGGTAGCATCTATTCTCATGGTTTCTTTTGTAAAACTTTCTCTTTGCAAAGAAGACTGAAAAATTCTTAGTTTCAGCTGATCTGCTCTCGCTCGTCAAGCATGCCTCCATTTCAACCTGTTTAAAATTCAGCTTCCACCCTAACTTCAAATTGTAAGCAGCTGGTTGCCCCGATACCTGGCGAACGCAATGTGTGTTTGTCCACGGCTCTGAAGCCTTTTGCCTTGGCTGCGGATCCACTCTGCTTCGCTACAGCGTGGAGCTTCTGCAGGAGACTGGTGATAGGGAGCAGAATGTTCTTCAGCCCTGTCTCACTGAACTTTGGTGATGGATCACTCCGCAGCACCTTAATTTGCTTCTCAGTGCTGTTCTTGCATCACCCCTGTAGAATTTGCGCCTTCCTCAAGCTCTTTTGGCTTAAGCTCGCGTTCGGTCCCCGTGTGTTGCCTGGTCTAGTCGAGAGGTGACATCCCTGCCCATGAGAGGGAGGTTGGACTAGATGATCTCTAAGGTCCCTTCCAGCCTAGGCCAGTCTAGGATTCTGTGATTCTATGAAGCTAAACTCTGAGAACTGTTAGCAAAGGCAGTGAGAGACACACAAGGAACTGCAGCCCACTCATTTGGGGGGTTTTCATTCTCCTTTACTAGCTGGCCCAATAGATCTCTACTATTTCGTGAAAGTTGAGAGTAAATCCTGCTTCTTCGTTGCCCATCTAAGCTCGGGGTGCTGGTCTGGCACTCAGGAAATCCTCTCTCCTGGCGCTTGCCTCATGCAAATACGTGCTCAGCCATGACAATACAGGAAGAAGTCTTTTTTTTTCTCCCCCCCCCATTTGCTTCTTTGTTTACCTTAAGAGAATGTAGATTTATCCAAAACGTGTCCTTCCTCATTACTTTTTTCACTCTTAGTCAAAAGCCATTTTTGTGGTAAGCCGTTTTATTTCACGCATCCACCATCACTATCAAGACAAACGGCTGCTGATTCTTGATTAATTCTTCAGAGATTTCCTCACATTTTTGGCCCTTTGTTAACTGCAGTAAGTTATTTAAGAACTGTCAGTCTTTCCCCAAATTACTAAATCCTCCTGAGTGGCTATTCTGAGTGTTTTCTGTTCACTGTCTCTGAGAGCGAGCTAATCCAAACAGCCAACACCGTGGTGTTTCCACCCATGGTGGAAAAAAGACTCTTTTTTCAATGTCTTCCTATTATTTGGGAATTCCACTTGGCACCGTAATTTTGCTGTGAGCTTCTTGTCGTGCTTTCTCCCGTGAGGGTTGTTGGCCTGCCTTAGAGTGATGTTTGTTATCCAGCAAACAGATTTTTAGTATGGCAAACCCCTGCGAAACGCTAGCTAATGGCTCCAGTGCCTCTTCAAAGAGTTGCGGTGACAATAAACCCCACATCGCGTTTTCCAGTACCTGGTGTCTTGTTCATCTGGAGACAATATGTATTTTGTGCGCTTGGGGGAAAAAAAAAATGCAGATCTAGGCAGCATATTTGTATTTGAAGGAACTGGGCAACGATTTGCGTTTCTCGCACAGAATGGTGAATGCGGAGAGAGGGAGTGAAGTTGTGACGCCACGAAACCGGGATCACGAGGAGCTGCGTTATCTTTCGGGGCGAGTATTACAAGACAGCTTGTTGGCAACCACTTCTGAGTTGCAGTTTTTTGTTTTCTTGGGCCAGCTGACCCCTTAATACTCTCTTTGAGTCTTTTTTTTCTTTTTTTCCTCTTTCCCAAAGGCATCTGCTGCTTTCCAAATAATTTCTTTAGGCCGTTCAAAGACTAGGAAAACATGGCAGGCCAACACTGAAACCTTTTGTGGACAAGACATATCTGAAAGCGTGTCGCTTGCTAACGTGAATGGCAGAGGAAGAGAAAAGAACTTCTCCAAAAGCCCTGCTGTGAATCTCACGTTAAGATGAAACACTCCATAGCCCAAGGACCAAGAAAAGATGATTAAAAAGCCATTGTACTTCAGCAGAACCGCTGCTGCGCTCGAACATGAAATTTTGGATTGTACGTAGAGGCCGACCTGTCAGGAGCTACAGCAGGTGAACAACAGCGTTGCTTCAGCGAAGTTTTCGGGCGAGGAGATCACTGGCAGTGAGTCCTCCAAGTGTATGGGAAAAGCGGCCTCGCAGAGGAGGGGGCAAGTGACGCTGTCTGAAAGAATTCCTCCTTTCAGAGAACAAGCAGCGCTTTCACAGCAGTGGATGCTTAGCCGCGGCACGCAGTATACAGATTACATCAGGTCCGTTTGCTGCCTTGAATTTATTTTTTTTAAAAAAAAAACAAAAACCACAAAAAACTTAACACAAAACCTCGCAATTTTTCAGTTCTAAATTTGAATTTTCAAGAGTAAAAGCATCAATAATAAAGGCGTTACGGAGCAGGCAACGGGAGGTGGTGGGGAGCACTAGCACTGCTTCTTGGAAAACCTGGAACAGTAGCGTGCTGTTCCCTTGCTATTAATGAATAGTTGTGAGATGCACAAAAAGCCAGTATTTTAAAGTATATTCTACAGTGCTTTTTGCAGGAGCATCAATACTATTACAAACAGATACTGATACGTTACTATAGCTAGACAGAACGGCAAATAGGATGCGTTTGCAAGAGGTGTCATCTCAAGAGCTCACAGGAGCTAAAAATAGGCTGTGGCCATTTCAGAAGAGCAGCTATTTACACTCCTAGCATGTGCAAAACATGTCATTTTTGTTGGCATTTATGCAATTAACACAAGTATCTAAAGCATGCGAGTGACAGATTTAGCTACCCAAGTGTGGGATATGGATGCCAGGTTTGGGGACATCATCCAAGCCAGACCTTGCCTTTCAGTCTGCTACAGTAACTAAATTCTTCATCTTACCCACGTGCCAGGATGGTCTACCAGCGCGTCATCTGTAGACGTAGATAGCTCAGTTATTATTTGTTTTGTCACGTACCCTCCTTATTTTATCCCTGCAAGTCTTGCTGCTCTAAAAGCCGAGTGTTAAAAAAGAACCAAAACCCTAAACCAACCAACTTTAAAAATTAAACAATTGATTTGAATTGCAAAGCATCAAGTTGTGGGCTGTGCCTGCTCGAATCTGCACGCAGGCTGAAATGAGCTCTCTAAAATCCGGACTTTTCAAGGCGGCGGGCTGGACACAAGGGATACTTTGTGCTCTTGCCTTGCCAGTCACGTCATGGTCCATCTCAGTCCTGCAGCACGAGGCTCTCCTTGAGCTGGCGTGGCTTGAGAAGAGGAAGAGCAGACACAATCCTCCTGATGTCTGCGGTTCTGAACAACGGCGCTTGCTTCGTAGGGCTGCTCATTGTATTCTCATGGCAATTTATATGGTGCTGCTGATCATTTCAGGAACAGCCAGATCACTGCTGAGGAGGAGCTTTAAGCAGGCAAAGCAGTGTCCAAGTGTGAAGTAACATTATTAATGTTCCCAACACCCTCCCACATATCCAAAGCGTGATCTCTTGGTCAGAGGCCTGAACTTCTGCCCTGGCTGCTCACACCCGGGATCCAGCTGCGGCAGATGTTTTTACAGCATCCCAGAAATAAGTGAAGAGGAGCAGCGATTCAACCCATTAACATCCATTAACCAAAATGCTACCAACAGGAATAAAATACACTAGTAGTAATCATTAACTAAAACTCTTACAGCATCCCCGCTTCCGAAAGTTTCACCTTAAATACAAGTTTGCTCAAACTTAATCTGAACAAAGCCTGGTCAGGATGGGCCAGTAATGCAAACACTAACAAGCCACCCACCTGTCCGGAGCGGGTGTTATTTCTTTCCTCATCGTCGCAGCCGCTCGGAGGGAGCGACGGGAAACTCAGCCGGTCTGCAGAGCGCGTGGTGCCAACGCTGGGCTTGTGCCACCGGTCCCGGGCGTTCCGGTTTCCAAGGCTGGCAAGTCGGTACCTGCGAGCAGCATTAAATTCCTTTTGGGATGTTTACTTTTATTTTGTACAAGATGCTCACAGTTCTGTTGAGGAATCCATTCTCCAGGAAAAATATTTAGAGTGCAAGTCAGAGTTTTCCTCTTCAGAAATTCAGCCAAAACACACCGAATCTCCTGACCACTGACAACGGAGTGGCGGTCAAGATGTTTGGACATAAAAGACTCGTATCAGTGAGAGTAAAGCATGGATCTTGCCTGTGTGATGGATACCCTGTATTGAAATGGAAAAGCTGGTTAAGCCCTTTTCAGAAATACGTGCTTTTATGAGAATATAGGTTAACTACAGCACCGTGGATTTTAAAAGCCAAATCTAAGCCATTAGAATTTTGAGGAGACTTCTACTGGTGCAGGAGGAAAAGGAGGCTTGTTTTCTCAGTGGAAAATAAAATGCATGTAAATAAACACCACCGCTGATTTTTTTTGGTGAAGATTTATGTGAGATCAATCCCTTTAGAGTCCTAGAGTGTACTAGGTTTCACTAATCCACCCTGAGTTTGATGTGAGGTTGCGGGCAGAGGACGAGAGCGAGGAGCTCGCTCTGCTCCGCGACCGGGCACGAGGCAAAGCGCTTTACACTCGAGCACCCGTTTGTGTGAGCAACCCCCTGAAACTGCTTTAAAAGAGACATTTGTTGATGCAGCTGAGGTGGCTGGTTACAAAACAACGGGAAGGATTTTGCACATGAGGTTCAAGATGCTTTTTTTTTTTTTTTGCAGCCGTTTGACTCGGGAGTTTTGTTTTCCGCAGAAATGATCCGTCTCGCTTGCTTGAGTAATGCTTTCAGCAAGTTATTTCTGTTCCTCTTCTTTTTCCTAACACTGTGCAGCATATTTGGAAATGATAAGTCTCGAAAAATTTGTGTGCTGAGTTACTCAGTGCTGGTTTTCTTTTCTCTTTTAGAACATTGATGGTGTTTGAAACGGAGGAGATCCGAGGGCAAATAATTCCTCCCTTTTCTGTTTCAGGAAATGCCTGCCTTAACTGCCAGCCTGATCTTACAAATCTCACAGCTTGTACGCAATAGCAGACCTGAGCTGATGCCAGATAAGTGCTGGAGGTAACGTTTAAACTTCCGTATTCCCAGATTTTTTTAATTAAAAATTATTCATATCTTTTTCATTCTTTTCTTTTTCAGAAAGGTCTGAAATATTGGTGTCTTACTGTTTTGCCTGGTTTACTTTCTCGCCTTCCTTTATTCTTTCAAAGATATTTATCACTTGAAACTTACCCCGTGACTTTTTTACCTTTAATGTAAGTCAAGAAAGCATTTGAAATGTAGAGAATGAAATATTTTTGAATTAATGGCAACTCTTCTGCAAGAGATGAAGAGAGTTAAAAACAGCAACAAGCGTCTTGATGACAGAAAACCTTAGTTCTCAAAGTCGTAGAAACAAGCAGCCTGGCCCGCGTTCAATGTCTTGACTGCCGTGCAACTAGAAACATTAATTAGCATAAATTCATAGTCTAGTTCTGAAAAAGAAAAGCAGGGGGAAAAAAAGTAAATGTTACACAGTTCTTGGGTAATGAGAGCGTTTTTATTTTCCAGAAGACATTGGTTTAAGTCTCCAGATACTCTCAGTATATAGAGCAACTTTTGATCTGCCCCTACATAATACGGCAGGGGAGAGTGTCTCTTTAAATTCATTTATAAAATAATTCAGGACTGTGGGTGTCTTTGATCTGTTCCTCTCTGCTAAAGTACAGAAGAGGAGAACATGTCGCTTAGCAACCCCGCGCCGGAATCGGGCCGGGGAGGGGGGGAAGGCGGGGAGGGATGGATGGTCCAGAGTCACAGAAGGGAAACATTAATCCCCATCGGAAAACTAAACTTCTGACAATGCTCCTCCACAACCAAGCGAGCAAATAAACAAACACGGGTGCTTGCAGAATTAGGTAATCTCTTTTTTTTTTTTTTTTTTTTTTAAATACCCCACTTCTGGTCTATTAATAGTAATCCTACAACCAAATCAGAAAATCAGGCACGGGACAGGCAACGCGGGCTTAAATAGCTTCACGGCTGGGTTGCAGTCGAAGGGAATCTGAAGTTTTATTTTTAAACTGGTTAAGCATATTTTAAATTGAACTTAACATTGTCAAGGCTAATAACAATTAATTTCATACCTCCATTTTTGTCTGAACACTTCAAATAAATTTCATGTGGAGTCTCATCGTGGAGTCCAGTCGGACCGCTTTAAGTGTCACCTCACTGGTTTATTTAGGGTCACTTACCTTGTTGTAAATGAAAATCTGGATTTCTCTAAATGGTTACCAGGCTGCAGTTAGCTGGTAGCTAGGTAACATCCTAGTAACTCTGGGAAAAAAAAATCAATTAGGAAAGCAACTCTGCACTGAAGTAGACGAGCCGCACTCAGATAACCTCTGCCATTTCTGCAAGATGATCATGTCCCGCCGAGCAGCAGCAGGAGCTGGTACCCTCTCAAACTGCTCCTGCTCTTTCCGATTCTGGCCAGTGCTGTCTCAGAGCAGCCCTAATTTACCTTTTTCTTTCGCACAAGATCTCAAAACCATCAAAACCCTGCACAAAGAGGAGAACTGCTGCTGCAAAAAAAAAAAAAATTTCAAGAGGAAGAACGACAGAACTAGTTTAAATGGAGCCCGCTTCACCATGTTTCACACAGATGAAAAATATCTCATAGTTAAATGAAGGGAAGCTCTTACGCCTCATCTTATATTAACAATCATAAAGATTATTTAAAGTCTTCCTAATTTTTATGCCACTTACCTGTTCTAATCACCTCTGACTTATTGCTGAACCAATCACTTTCCAGTTAAGAGAACAACACCTAAATACAAGTGGTTCATACGGGCAATTCTGTGCTCAAATTCTGTAGTAAAATTGCAGATTCTTAGAGCAAACGCCTACCTCAATCCGCAATCTAGGCAATTCTTATCTAAACTGGCATCTGCTGCATATTCAAGCAGCTACCAACTTATTTGAAAGTAAATGTTACTGAACTCTGAGGTAACACTTATTTTTATCTAGTAAATGATAGTGTGCACCTCATTAAGCTCTAAGTTTCTTACAATAGCGTACGAAAGAATTTAGCACGTAAGTAGCAAAAGATTTTATTAGCCATATATATGTGTGTATATATATATAACAAAGACTTATAGACTAGAATCCCGACTTCAATGAGATCAGTGGGAATTTCACTAGTTACCGCAGAGGTGCCTTGATTTCACCCAGGATCTCTGCGAAGCGTGCCTTTTAGATTGGCAAGTGCTTATGTAATGTGATGCTTTGGAGAAATTTAATTAAAGAGAAACGTGTAAAGCGCTTGGCATTAAGCGGTCTAAGTTTGTTAACGTTAAAACGAAGCCCAAATTAGAAGCAAGTAATGCTAACTCAACTGGGAGCATTTCAGTAAAACCCACTTTATGAACCAGCTTATATAGACTCTCTGCCTTTTTTTTTTTTTTAACAGATATTTTCTGTGTGCTCTCAATTTTACGATCCAGACAAATTTAGAGGCTTGATTTGAAATGTCACAAGCTGAAGCAAACCCCATTGACTTGACTTGTCTTTGCTCTCGGTTACGCCAGGGTCAACAATTCTTTACTGTAACTTAATACTGAATAAGTAATTTTGCTTGCTGCCGAAATCGAGTGGGAGGAAGAGTTCAGCAACAGTAGAACTCTTTCACTTGCTCTTGTGTTTACAGTACCAGCTCACATACTTAGTGGGTTTTATTTTTAGGGAACAGAAATATGTAATATCCACGAGAGCTAACATTATCTCGATTGGAGATTCTTGTCACAAAAACTTTATGTGATTCTTCTAACAGAGATGGATCATCTCGGGCCTCTCAAACAGGCAAGCAGACTCTGTGAGGCTGGTAGTTTTGAGGAATACGTTTTGGACTGTGCTGACTTAAAAACACGTACAGTTAACATAGCTTTCTGGTTAGGGCATTCAAGTTACCAGACCAGGATGATACATGAAAAAAACATGCAGATAAGGCATCATTTGCCCAAACATGTCATCAGATTCCGAAAGGTATGTCTCAAGCTAGAGAACGAAAACACAGATGTGTGATATTTTTACATTTCAGAGCAATCTTTACAATATCACTGGGATGCAGACGACCTTCGCAACTTCTTAATCCAAGTACTGACAGAGGGAGAGTAATCTAAACTCCCTGAAGCATTGCATGTGAGAACTCTCAGTTTAGCATAAAAATTTTTTGAAATTACATTTGGTGGAGAAGTGGGCTCAGCTGACAGTATTGGGGAAAAGAAGATTGCCTTTGGCATGCGACACCACACTGTGACAGCCCCTTTTCTTAGGGAAGAATCTCTAATCTAAAATGTATCAGACTATTTCTTTCTCTTCCTAAATGAAAGTAGAATTATTCAGCTTTTTTCATGACTCATAGGAAAGTTTGAAGTTAAAAATAAATCTCAGATCCTTCTCAGGAGAGGGACAATGGCTATCTTTTCTCTTTAAGAAGAAAAGCACGCTGGTCCTGTTGCCCTCTGCAAAACAGTAGGTCACCACAGAAAGATTTTTTCCGTATTTGAGGCTCAGTTTCCCCAGTGACCGATACTTACAGCAGTTTCAGAGAAGCTGAGTATCTTTACTGGTTGCAGGACTGCCGCAACGTGTCCAACCAAGGACCTGGCACGTAAATGGGCCGAAAAAGTCACTGAATTGCTTTGATGTTGCCTATATTCAGAATTTGAAAGGAATAGGAGAGTTTATTTTTCAAAGGAAATTAATAAAAGACATTATAAGGCTATGCAAATTAATGGGTGGTATAGAGAAATGTCAGGAAATTCTTGTCTCGCCGTGGGCATTTACAGATGAAGATACATTATGTAAAAAAAAAGGACCCAAAAGAACCCATTCTGTGTTTGATTTCATGACGTGCCCTTGCTGCCAAGCTTGTCCCCTGACGCAGCCCAGGGAACTGGAAGCAAAGGGGTTTGCGTGAGAGGAAAAAAAAAATGATGCGGAGAGGTCCTTGTCCTTGGAAAGCCTGCTAAAAAAACGTGAACGATCCTTTTTTTCCCTGGAAGAAGTCATATTTACATGGAGAATTAACATGTGTCGGTGACTGTGGCAGAATATTTCTGAGGAAGCCCCTTGTTAATATTTTGGCAGTACGAGAGTGTTTTTTCACAAGCGCAAATGTCGCTCCATCTGCCACAAAGCCATTGGTTCCAACAGCCTGGCCTTCCCCGTTAAAGAGGCATCACGGGGACGTTACGTTTGCTGCTGGGATATTGGGAGAGGAGCATGGCAAGAATGTGTCTCCCGCTGCAGTAGCGTGCCCTGTTCCTGAAGAATTTGCCGGGAGAAAACAAGCCAGCTGAGGAGATACGTGTTTCTTCCTCTTTACTAGCGAGTGAACTTTTGGGTTGGCTGGGTTTAACATCATCTAGGCAAGATTTTGGTAAGGCCACTGGCTGAAATCTGAGTTAAAGCATAGAAATACTAGTCGGAAGGGACCCTTAGCTCAGCTGCCACCTTCCACTCAAAGCAGGACTGTCACCAGCGCCAGACCTGCTGCTGTTTTACGTAGCCAAGTCGGGGGTTTCCCCCTCTGAGGGACCTCTGCCGGTACTGCAGTATCTTCCCAGGGAAGCAGTTCTTCCTGAGGTCCAGTCCGAACCTCTCAGGCTACGGTGTGTGACCTTTACTGTACCATCTGTCACTACCAAAAACAACTTGGCCCTGTCTTGTTTCCAACTCCAGTCTAAGCAGTTGGAGCCTGTTGTGAGACCATCCCTTGACCTCCCCTGGAGCACATGCCCTATGTCCCTGGCCATCCTGGTAGCCCTCTGCTACCTTCCATTCCCATTTCTGAACATCCTCTTCAGCTGGACGCAGTATTCCAGGTGTGACGTTACTGGCTCTGAGGAGACGGGGACAACGAGTTTCCTCAATCTGCTGGTGACCCTTCTTCAAGAGTGCACCAATGTGCAGTTTGTCCCATTTGCAGTGACCACACCGTTGGCCCGACAGTGGCCACACGTTTAACCCGACACGCACGGTAACCTCCCAGGTCCTCTCCAGGAGGGCTGCTGCACATGGCATTATCCTGCTCAAGATGTCGGACTTGGTACGTCTTGTTAAACTCGATGGGATTTCTCCTGGCCAGCTCCCAAGTTCCTAAAGATGTCTCCGCAAAAGCTAATATTTGGCACACCGCCGACTCAAGCCTAACTTAGCGTCATCTTCAGATGCAAGCTTTCTGTGTTCTATATCATCATCCAGGTCATCAGTGAAGATGCTCACCAGTATCTGCCCTGGTACTGACTCGGAGTACTCTGCTCCCCTCTGGCCACCCAACAGATGTTGAGATTTCGATGGCTGTCTTTCAGCCTGAAGTCTCTCAGAACGAGCTTTCTGACTGTGACACAAACTGAAGGAAGAGCCAGTTTTCTGTTCGGTAACCTATTCTTACAGTGTTTTACCAGATGGTAGCGGGCTACATAGTTTGCAATAGTAGCAAAGGCAAAACATGGTTTAAATTTAGTAGAATTCTGTAAATAGACTTCTAAAAAACCACATTAAACAAGAAATGGTTCTTACCATGTAAACTCTCTTATTTTTCAACACCTAGTCTAGCGTCCTGGAGTATATAGAACTTCTCCTGCAGTTAAAAAACCCCCCTGTGTTGGAATCAAGCTGACCTCTCACCGTTCCTGGGAGCAGGAGGGAGAGTCGTCCACGCCAGGACAGGACAGGCAGGAGACCTCTGCAGAACACCGGTCACCTGTGTGCCGGCCCTGCTTCAGCTCAGGGCCCCATCTCCTAAACTTTAGGTGCATCTCCCAACAGGTGAATTTTTGGCTTACCTGAGGCAGGTGGATGGCACTACCTCTCTGCAGTGCCCCGCATCTTCGAAGTTCAACCGTCATAAAAGATCTGTCTCTGCAAAGCACTTCATTTCTAGCAAAACATCACACGTCCGCAAAGATATCTTCCTGTTTTCTGAAATCTGAATTACGAGGGAAAAAAGGTATGTGATTCCTTACACCCAAAAGAGACATCCAACAGAAAACAACAAACTCAATTCACAACCGACTCTTTCAGTGATGAGCTGTAATCTTTGCAGCTTCATCTACTTGATAATACCCAGCCTAGTCTTAGATCTAAAAAAAGAATGAAATGAGAAAATCATTCCTTTGATATGCATTAAATTATTCAGTTAGTAAATTAGTGGATCTTATTCTGAGTGTTATTAGCTATTAGCATGTTACACTTATTGATGTTGTTCATGAAGAATGCATATGAAAATGAGGAAAAGATTTCCCTTTTGAAGTTGCTGCCACTTAGTTGTTGACATTTCTTCTAATGGGTGGCTGTCCTCTTGAATGCAGTATTCTGCTGTCTGCTTTTATGAGAGATTCTTCATTTTTAATTTGTTCTGTCATTGATTAGACTTTTTTTTTTGAATGGCTCTCAAAATAATTAGCCTTTCAAGGGAACCATGTTCTCCTGAATAGTTATTAATGAGTATCTGCTCCATTCAGTATACTTAGGACTTTCTCATTAGGAGAATTTCAGGCTTACACCTGCCCTGGTCAAACCATGCCTGGTACCACTGAAGACAGGAGGAACCTTGCTGCAGATTTCAGGTGCAACAAGATCAGACCCTGGGAGTGAAGAAAAATCATCTGCATTCCCTTTGTCTGTTTTCTAGAAGAACCTACAAACATTTCTTCGGGCTCCAGGGCAGGACTGAGGAGGGAGTGAAATGAGTGAAGGAAAACAAGGTAATTCCACCTGAACAAGGATACTGTCTTCAAAGATGCTGTCAGCTTCAGCAGCTGGACTATTAACTCTCAGCTATACTGCCAGTTTTACAACACTGGAAACATAAAGCACCCTTTTACTTAAAGTCAATGTATGTTACATAAAAATAAACCCATTAAAATCAACACTCATTCTGCATCTGAAGCTGTTTTCCCACTAAAGAGCCAACAATCTCCAGTAAGAACATACTTGCTTTTAGAAATTATTGCCAGTGTTACACTCACAAAGAGAGAGCGCAGTGGCTAATAAAATACTCCAACGTGTCAGGCGATGCTTCAACTATCTAATCCCATCCTGGTTCCTGTCTGGCTTCTCTAAGCCTATTCTTGTCCCTTCCCTTACTCCTGTCGTTAACCTTAAAACCTGCCTTGAGCATTGCCAGCTGTTTTGCTCTAATGGAAACTTTTGGATGTTAGACTCTCCCCTTTCTCTATCAAAAACAGACTGAAACATCATCCTCTTCCTCCCCATAAGCTCTTCTGCTCCCTCCACACTTGGTCTTTGGGGATTTTCTACCACAAACATGAATTCTTCTATCATCCCTGGACAGACTTGTCCTCTGTCTAAGCCAGCGCATGCCTCTGGCCTTTCTTCATGAAGATGTAGTTACTTGTTCAAGGTGAGTGTCTTAAGACAGGGGTGTTTAGAGTCTCTTCCAAGCTTAACCCATCGATTTATTTCCCAGTTTCTATGAACATTATGGTCACCTTGCTTTTTTGCCATTCCCATCCACTCTCTCATCTAAGATACATCCTTTTCTACCCCAGCTGAAAACTAAAGCCTTGAACCAGGCTCTGGTGATCTTACTCCTCACACCTGTAACATTTGGGGCTTGACCAACACCATTAAAATGATAAAGTAAAATAATTTTATCAGACTATGGCTTTGCCTCACTGCTAGCCTCTTCAGCCTCCTTTTGCTTTCTGTCATTTTAAATAAGTTGCTGCTCTTTGCTTTCCCAACACCCTCCCTGAGCCAGCTCTTTCACTAGGAAGTTACTGACTCCTCTGTCCAAAATTTCCTCTGCGGCTTGAGAAGTCATTCCGTCCACAAAGCTATTACCTCACCTTCTTCAAAACTCTGTCAGAAGACCCTTGTTTACCTGTCTGGCGCGCAAACGGAGCGGCACGACGAACGCCGCCGTCTCCTCGGCTTCCATCTTCTCTTGCTCATCCGTGTTTGTCTGGTTTGCCCCCAGTGTGTCACCTCCCTGCCCTAGGGTTGGTGTTTTCATCCGCGTTTCCACATGGCCATTTTACAGTTTTTATAAGTATCTTACAGTTTTTTACTGATCTTACAGTTTTTATAAGTAACAGATAATAGCCGACTATTTTGTTTCTGCTCGTGCTGGTTCTGCAAGACTTAACCCTAACATTTGCACAGCCTTGCAATAAATGCCGGTCATTTTCTAGAAGAAATGGCTCAACAGCTACGACGAGGAGGGGGGAAAAAGGGTGAGAAGCATCAACATCATCTTTCAGATTGAAAATCGATGTGAAAATAATGAAATTGGGAAAAAAGAAATTTGAAATAAAGCTCAAGGTGATCCAGCATGGGTTGTAAAACTTGGTCTAAGTGGCTGACCAAACAACCGTTATGGAGTCATAACTTAAAGGGAAGCTTGACTTTGGAGAACAGCAATGTTTATAGAGAGGCTAATTTTATTTTATTGAATACTATTAAAATACCTATTAAAAGTTAGAAGTTGTAGTCTAAAATACTGCAGTGTGGCTCATAGAAGAGCTAGCACAGACTGTGAAATGGCCTTACATGGTGATATATTTCTGACATAACTTAATATAAGCTATTTCAAGAATCCATTTACAAGTAAGCTGTCTGGGTAAAGCCCTGCCCTCACTGAAATCAACAGGAGTTTTGCCAGTGACATCGGTGAAGTGAGGTTTTCCTCTCATTTTTAGCCTGTGCAAGATTAAATGTTCGGTCAGGGAAACAGTATTAGCGCTGTTGCATGCAAGCGCCGGTGATTTTAAAAACAGCATTTGCTTAGGAGGATTACCAAAATGGAATTTGAAAAGTGAGTTATTAATGGAAATGATTTTTTTTTGTTTTGTTAATTCATCCAGATTTCCTCTCTGGTAGAAGAGATGGTGCCCTGTATGGCAGCGTACCTCTGCTGTTCCAGTCAGAACTACGCACTCCAGCTACAGGCCTTTGGGTGTGACAGGTGGGTTGTTTCCCTTCCCCATTCCAGTGGACCAAAATCAACAAAAAGCAAGCGTTTAATAGTCCGAATTCCATTATTACACAGCTCAAGAGCTTTGCAAGCACCTGAACGCTGCGAGTGCTATGATAATTTATCTTGGAACTTGTCTGTAACAATGCATAATTAACAAGTAAGCTGCAGGAACTTGCAGTTGCTGTGTATTTACAAGGTATTTGCCATGCGGCTGCGGTGTAATTACAGCGATTATACCTGCTCTGTAGCATAAGGGTACACGGTGTACGGTGTACTCGATTCTCTGTGATTTCATAGCGCTTGGTCCAGCGAAGCAGAGCACGGCGCGACGGAGCTCTAACAACGTGTTTCATTCTGTCGTCGGTGGAAGCGAGCCACAGGTATGGAGCCATGCGTGAATCTGCACAGAGTGCTGTTATTTAAATGATCGCCGTGGTTTCTGGCTATTCAGGGTGGCAACCTTGCTTTTCGAGCTCGAGATATTTATATTTTGGACTGCCGCCCGTTCATGATATAAATGGCCTTGAATATGCAGAGTCAAAATACGACAGGCTAGGGTTTTCTCTTTTTTAGTACAGCGACTTTTTCCTCTCACGTATGATATTGTAGGTCTCTATAATTACATATAAAAGAAGACACAGAAAGACTCTATCTTCTTACAAAGTCTTAAAGAACTGTATGCCAGCAGATCACCGTTTCTTTGCCCTAAAACTCTATTAGCACCAGAAGACCAAATGTGAAATCGCATAAGGACTGGGAGAAAAATACCACCTAATGGTGAAAAGTGCAAAGAAACGCGCTGCGTCTCCGAGTGAGTCGCGTTTTACGTGATTCAGCATCGATTATAAGTAAACCTAAATTAAAAGCTTCTATGATGTTTGAGAACCGCCTATGAAGGGCGGCTGAGGGAACTGGGTTTGTTTAGTCTGGAGAAGAGGAGGCTGAGAGGAGGCCTTATTGCCCTCTACAACTACCTAAAAGGAGGCTGTAGTGAGGCTGGTGCTGGTCTCTTCTCTCTAATTACTAATGACAGGACAAGGGGAAATGGCCTCAAGTTGCGTCAGGGTAAGTTTAGATTGGATATTCGGAGGAAGTTCTTTCCTGAACGAGTGGTGAGGCACTGGAACAGGCTGCCCAGGGAGGTGGTGGAGTCACCAACCCTGGAGGTGTTTAAAAAAAAAGTAGATCTAGCACTTGAGGCTGTGGTGTAGTGGTTGGGTGTGCTGGGATGAAGGTTGGACTAGATGATCTTCAGAGGTCCCTTCCAACCCCTCACATTCTGTGATTCTGTGATTCTGTAGCGTGAGGAGGGGTGCTTGATGCAGGAATTGCTGTGCCTCTTCTCAGAAATGGTGGTAGCAGCCTTTAAACTGCTGCATGTAGTAGTACCCACTCTGAGGAGAAACTACAGACCTTACTAGAAGGTAGATACAACACTACGCCGGTTAAGCAACTTCACAGAAACATGTGTTGCTGAAGATGGAAAAATACAACTTTGGCACACAACAAAACAATCCAAGAGCTCCCAGTTCTGCTCCAGGTGGAAGAAAAAACAAGGAGCTTTTCTGAGCATAAATTATTATTGTTCGGCTTCGTAATAATTGTCTTGTCCTAGGGGACTTGATGTATGAGTACAGCGTCAAGAAGCTTCTCACTCAGAAGGGCCAGCAGGGTGACGCGACAGGGCAAGAATCACGCTGCAGTAATTTTTGGTTATGTTGGCTGCATACAACTGTGTCTGCCTGTCTCCTGGTGATTTTACTCTCTCGTGTTGCACCCAGGGCTCACGGCTCACATCGGCCACCTCGGGTCCGCTGGTGCTTGGAAGGCGGCCATGGCTCGCCGCAGGAGCTCCCCTGGAGCCGGTAGCTCTCCAGTCCCGTGGACGGGCACCCAGGTTAGTAGACAAGCCTCAACTGCTTATCTGAAAGTTGCATTCAGGGAACTCTGACACTTCACACCAACAACTTGTTTCAGTAGGAGACTAAGTAAAGCAGGCTAAATTATCCCAAGAGTTATTTATGAGCCTCTGGAGTTAAAATTTCCGCCCATCTCAGATGATACAGCTGAGGAGCATTCATACGGTGCGCCAAGTCTTTTCTGCGCTGGCAAATTTAAAAACTGGTTTGGAAGAGGTTCGTCTGAGAGCAAAATATAACTTCCTTTTGCATTTTTTTTGCATTTTAGATAAATGTTAATTGCTTTCTGAATTGAATTCTGCAGTTTTTCTATGCAGATATTTTTTAAAACTGTTTTTCAAGGTCTTCCTGTTTCCACAGGGTGGACTCCTTATAAGGGACAATGGGAGAGATGCCCATACATCTCCCAGTTACAGTCACAGACATCATCAGCCGTGAATTTCGTGACTTTATTTCCATTTTTCCTTCTCAACATCAGAAAGTGCCTGGCTGACAGCTGCAGCCACTGTTTACATTATCTAAAATACCAGCAAAGTATTTCCACTGGCTACCAACATGAGCCAAGACCTATATCTTGCAGAAGTTTAAGGTCAACTGCAAGACTGGGATTTGAAATTCTAACTCCAGGGCGTGACGGCACTCGGTGTTCAAGTTGACTTTTACCTCCTCAGTTTCGCAGAGTCACTCTGACACATTTCTTTTTAAATGCACACACGGTAAAGTACCCAAAGCCCTCTGAACTGTGCAATCACTCTTTTAAACTTCCCTCTGAAAAGACGGCATTTTACAAGTCGAGAAGCTTTTCCTCCATCTAGATGATTGAGAAAGGGAGGCTTTGCGCTGACTCCGGCAGCGTTGGGATTGGACTCTTCTGCTAATGTTTTGATAGAGACTTATTTATCATTGAGATGCAATAGTAAGCAGGAGAATGCTGTAATTACTTCTGGGAATTATGGAATTTTAAAATGGTGAAACTGTGCATCATTTCTGCCATAACTTGGAACCCAACCACTTTAGATGAGGCTGTTTGAAAGCCTCATCTCTCACAAGAGATGTCTTGTGAGGCAGAATTTATAATGCATTGGGATAAGACAAAGCTCTGGCGAGGAGCGGATTCAAGTTGTGAAGTGGGCAAAATAATGTTCTCTTTAGGGTTGGAAAAGCTCTCTCCTAGTTAGCGTGAAAATTACGGATGCACGTTAAACTGCGAGCAGCTCAGTGAACGTGCGTCTCAAAGTCTTAAATAATTTTCAGTAAAACATTCTTTCTACGTGAGTTTTCTAGGTTCAGAAGTGGGATTGTTCTCAGGGAGAATACTCAAAGCTTTTGATGTCACGTTCACAGAAACAGACACCACGTGATGCAAGTTCACAGAGAACGAATGAAATTAGGTCAAGACTTCTCACAAAAAGTTGCTCAAAAGTGATTTACATGGAGAATTACTTGCCAAGCGATTACAGCACATGTTTTGAGGGGAAAAAAATAGATCAAGAAAATCAATCTGCTCATGGACAAACAATGAAAAGAGGAACAGGAAAAATTCCTCTAACAAATACGAAGCTGCAAATTACTCAGCTCAGTTGGCAACAACCAATTTTTATGGTAGTAGGAGCTTGTGGAGTAGGAGGTAACTGTATGAAGAATGATCGATTCAGTATCTTATATTGCAATTCTGGAAGGGGTTCAACATCTAATTTAAAAGCCATTTTCCTCCTTTTACCTAGTAAAGAAAACAAAACCATAGCCAGTGTCTGTCAGCTGTTTTGGGCGGAGAGAATCTGTTTTGTGTCCGTGCAGTCCTGTGGTCACTGAGAAGGGCTAGCTCATAAGAGAGAGCAGTTATTTATTACGAAAAGTCTCTCTGGCCAGAAAAAAGACAACCTAGAACCTGCCTGAGGAAGGATATTGCCATCATAATCCTCTTTGTGTCTTCCCATTGGAGAGCAAAGGATTTGCCCTTCCAGAAGAGACCCTGTAATTAAAACCTGGTGTAGCTTTTCAGCCTCCGAGCTGCCGACTCTCGTGTCAACTGCCTCTCCACCGACCCCCCTTTCAGCCCGCAGTAATAAAATGAACTTACCTTCCTCTTGGAAGAGCACAAAGCACGCTTTGGGCATCTCTCTCCTAAGATCACCTTTTGTCTCTTCTTCCTCACTCCCTGGAGGAAGCCAGTCCCTCCTGGGTTGCTGCACGGGCAGAGTTGTCTTCTGCTTGGGATAGAGGATGGCTGTAGCATCTTCTCTCTGTGCCTGCGGCCTGGTGGATGCCAGTTCAGCCCTCAGATCTCCTTA
>NW_009724935.1:21158-30097 GCF_000703405.1 Apaloderma vittatum
AACTCCCTACGCGAGTATTCTTGATCCAGGATTTAATTCCTGAGCAGGCACGTGCTGTCTTTCAAAGACGTAGCGGATGCCAGGGAGTCCACTGGATCCCTGCTGCTTTCCTTCACAAAACACTCTTAAAAAGCTAACGCCATAAATAAGCATTCCAGCACAATCTTTGGGTGAATGATGGCCAACGTTACTCCAGATTTTAGTTATAGTGAAATATTTTTTCGTAGCTACTTGGAGCTAATGGAAGAATGGATTTCACTTAGAACAGTGATGCGTTCGTTCCCATAAATGATCATTGTTGTAATTCTACTGTATGTCCTTGGCTTAGCTATGCTGAGCTGAGTTAGCTTGTTATAACTTAACATTGACCACTGGTTATAAATTAATTTTACTATTTCTATGTTTTTAGAGAGAAAGCTGCCAGGACTGAGACATTTCCATATCCACTGAAGGGAACAACGTAAAAAAGGTATATTCCTGAAAGAATGGTCTATTCAACCTTTTCAACAGAGGAAAGACGTGCAGAAGATAATGTTCAGGAGCTGTTTCGTCAGCCCATTAGGATACAGGGTGAGGATGCCTGCATCCAGCTGAGCTCTGCTGAAACTGCCCTTAATTCCTGCGCTTTATACATTTCCTCCCACACTGTAAATTCACGTTACCCTCAAGTCTGCTTGAAATGGCTTTGGATGGGAACACCGGTCCACAGCTGGTGAACGTTCTGTGCTTGAGGAGCCCTTTTTGCATCACCACCCTGCTCTTGGAAAGAGCTTGGAGCTTTGCATCGCCCGCAAAGTACTCATCAGAGGACAGCTAATATCTTGTTGGACCAAATTCCACAAGTTCCTTACAAAAGGGCATTAATTCTCACTATAATCTGAATATAGACAGATTTCTCAGCCTGCTTCAGTCTGCATATGCAGGTTGTTTGATCCGGGTTTAAAAAAAAAAAAACAACAACTGCCCTTTGCCTTTACCCTCCCCGTATGCAATTTTGGCAAGTTTGCCTAGAAAGGGTAACAAAAGGTTCAGCTGCTGCAGTCCTCCCCTCCCCCAGCCTACCAGCTTTTTTGGTTTTGTTTAATTTGCTACATGTGATTAACTCCACTGCACTTCTGCCAGGCGGAATCCGTGACTAAAAATATCCTGTGAGTGTACGTAGTATGCTGCAACACTGGCAGAAAGTAAATAAGACCATAGTCTTCATAATCACTGTTTTTTTTCAAAGAACTACTGCTCCCAGCAGACAGACTATTTCAGGCTGTAAATGGAAATCAGCAAATGAGATTTTCTTTGCCTTCTAGTTCTTCTCCTGGGAATTTTAGTGCTCTCCTCTGTGCACTTACTTTGGGTGTTGGTGGCAGCATATTGATAACACTGGTCTCTTGGAGGATTAATTGCTGGAGCCTGGTCTGAAATACACCAGTGAACATGGGAAATAATTTCTACTCGTACCAGCAGATTATTTGTTGATATAAAATGGAGCATTAGGTCAAAACCGGATCTGGATAGCCTGGCTTACTCCATGGTTCATGTGGCAGTTCACTCAGAATTCAGGCTTGCAAAGTAAGTAAAGGTATTTCCTAGCTACCTGCGCTTTCTGTTCTAATATTGGTAATCTATTTGCATCTCTCGATTTTGCAGACTGCCTTTTACCTCCTGTTTGATGATCTAAGGCCGGTCACGAATGTAGATGCTCTTGATTTGTAGTCCTGTCGATGCCAGTGATGTCTGGCCTTGCCTCCAGTTTATAGCACAGACACGATCATCTAAATCATACGTATCCTAGGGATCTCACACAAGATCTTTGCACGACCTTTAAACCTGAAAAGTTCCAATTATCATTCTTAATACTTCATGTATTATGCGATTTTTTTCCTGGAGAAATCCTTGCATTATTAGGAATTCAAAAGATCGGGTTTTTCTACAGCCACATGCAAGTCTGAGAACTTGAGAACAAATCATAATCTTCAGCAATAGCAGCACTTTTCTGATGCCCCAAGTGATGCTGAGAGGGATTTTCTGTGCTAGGAAATACCCTAATGATTTCGTTGCAGGGATACTGCTGTGATATGATGCCTATATCCCCCCTTCCCATTTGACGGAATATTACTCATGAGCATCCTTTGACCTGCTGAGGGGCCAGTAATTTATTTTAGTCAGCTGTGACTGAGAAGCAGTCTCTTTCTGCCTATATAAATAAATAAATAAATAAACACTTTTAACCTTGGAAAAACATTAATCATGCTGTATTCTTCACTGAGGGAGAAAGAGTGGGCTCTTTTGGGAGAAAAACCTATTGAGTGAAAGATATCTTAGTCAACAAGGGTCAGGTCTGGCACTGAGAGTAGATAAAAGATGTTTTCAGAGAATATGTGGAAAAAACCAGAAGGTTTCAAATAAACAAATAGAAAAACCGCTTTGTGTTGTACCCAGACATGACATGTGATAATCCAGACATCACAAATTGTTGTCATAATCATGATCTGTCATCCTCATAATCTTTCACTCTGCTTTGTCATTTATAACATTCATATATTTGACTTTAAGAGGCCTGATGCTGTTCACGGTTTGCTTGGTTTGCCCTTAAAAATACCATTAAAATTGCCAAAACTTTTAGAAAGTTGCAAAACTATTATCCAGGAAAACTTTGCGGAGCACAATGAAAGATGAGAAGTGACTGAACTCTTCGATTTGCTCTGTTTGAAAAGGTCCCATCCCTCTCTCCTCCTTGCATGCCACCAGCTGCTAACGCTGCTTCCTCCGCCCTTTCTCATCTCTGCACGTTACGTGATTTCTTCACGTGTCTTCATCCTCATCCCTTTCTAGCCCCCTTTCTGAAACAGCACAAGACCCAGCTACTACCTCTTGCCCACCTTCTTGCTCGGTTACCAGCTCCAGACCTTCTTTTCTACCATTTATCATAGTTATTCACCTGGACGTGTCTTACCTTGACCTTGAATCCCAGAGTTTTCTATATAAAGCCCCTCATCCCAGAACTTCCCTCTTCTTGAACCCCTGCAGCTCCTCAAAAGCGACAGCGAGCAGGTGAGACAGCACATTAGGAACACGGCACACACCCCGCGGCGTGGTTAGCTGTCGCCAGATCTTCTGTTCGTTCTGTAGCCTTTTCTCCAGAGACCCTTTTTGCATCCCGAGCAGCTGGAAGCTGGGAATGTTGTTCTTAGAATCACAGAATCGTCAGGATTGGAAGGGACCTTAAAGATCATCCAGTTCCAACCCCCTGTTCTGCAGGGACATCCCCCACGAGATCAGGCTGCCCAGAACCTTAAACACTCCCAGGGATGGGGCTGCCACCCCCTCTCTGGGCAACCTGTGCCAGGGTCTCCCCACCCTCATGGGGAAGAACTTCTTCCTTACATCCAACCTGGACCGACCCATCTCTGGCTTCAATCCATTCCCTCCAGTCCTGTCACTGCCCGACATCCTAACAAGGCCCTCCCCAGCTTTCTTGTAGCCCCCTTGAGATACTGGAAGCCACAATAAGGTCTCCTCAGAGCCTTCTTTTCTCCAACCCCAACTCTCTCAGTCTGTCTGCACAGGAGAGCTGCTCCAGCCCTCTGAGCATCCTCGTGGCCCTTCTCTGGACACGCTCCAGCACATCCAAATCTCTCTTGTGCTGTGGCTCCAGAACTGGACGCAGCACTCCAGGTGGGGTCTCACCAGAGTGGAGTAGAGGGGGAGAATCACCTCTCTCGCCCTGCTGGCCCCACATCTCGTGATGCAGCGCAGGATATGAGTGGCTTTCTTCCCTTTGCTCAGCACCTCACACCATGAAGGATGCTACGGTTGCGGCCGCAGGGATGGTTGAAGCCCTGTATTTAGGTTTTCCAAGCCCTTCTCTCCTGTACTGCAGACTTACCACCTTCATCTTCCTCGCCGTAGCCCTTCAGCTCCTGATTTCTCGTCTTCCCCCGTGCCAATCCCCAGCGAGAGCCTGGCCAGGAGAAACGACTCCAGCGTTTGCTGCTGCTCAGTCACAGCCCCACGGTCCCATTTTCTCGCTGATGAGATGCCAACCAAACAGATGTACCTGCCGGTGCTTCCAAGAGCATGCGTTTAACTTAATATTGCAAACGTTTGTTACCCTGGAAATTTAACACATGCAATATTCATGTAATGCACATAGCTGGGGTTTTTTTTTCCCCACCCAAAAAATGGGTCATTTAAGCCCTGAAAGGAAGAGCAAAAGGCAAAGCACATGGCTCTGTAGGTAGATCAAATTGCTCCAAAAGTAACATGATCTTTTTTTCTCCAACTCTGAAAAAAAATTCATCAGAGGAGAGAGGAGGATTAGGGAGTTATATCCCTGCTCTTGTTAATACTGTTATAATTTGTACCGAAATACAGGGATAGTAGAAGAGAGAGTCACGAAAGAAAATAGGGAAGAATCCCTTTGCTAGAAAAAAATAACAATTTAATTATCCAAAAGGTTTATTCTCACTGGTGACAATTCTATGAGGAAAAGTAAAAGCAGAATTTGACAAAAAAAACCAGGTCAATGGGAAGCTACCAAACCTAAGAATAAGGAGTTTCATTTTGATATAAATGCCAAATATAAAAGAGCATCTCTGGTGGTAAAGTGCAATCAACAGGCTGGGGCTTAGCAAAACCAAGCAGTGGCCTTTTGTGGCACCTGTTAACAGTCCATACTACAAGAATAAAAGATACAATATTTCATAAAGGGATTTCTAAGAGGTTTTTAAGTGGAAGTGGTGCAGCATTTTACAGATTCACAGAACACATTTACCTTCAGTTTTACTGTATTCTCAGCCAATATAAAAACATTTTTAAGTAGAGATGATTTGCAATGGGAAGAGGAAATTAAATAGCGTGGGTAGATTGCCCTTCCTTCCTCTATCTGGTCAGTTAATTTAATTTTACTTGCATTATATAGGCATGAGCAAAGAATTCATATGCAATGGAATACGGGCATACCTTACATGGTGCTGAAGCTCAGCTGAGCACACCTTAAAGCAGCATGGCTTGTAGGAGAACGCAGGCTCGGCAAACTTAAAAAACTCAGGTTGAGCACCCGAAAACTGCACCAATGAAACCCTACAAAGTGGTTGGGAGTGGCCCGGCTCATACTTTGTCCGCATGTTCTTGTGGTCCGGCTGACTGCAACGTGACTGCAAGCACGTGAGCTTCGAGTGCCATGAACGGCTGTTAGCCAGTGGCGTTCGGACCTACGATAAGCTCTGCTGTTCCAAAACCCACCAAAACGTCTCAAATAACACCTAGAGAGAGGCAGTTGCGTGTCTGTATCCGTATTTACGGCGTGCTTTGGGTGCTGTCCTTCACTGAAGATCCTATGGGCTAGTAAGGAGAACAAGTATTGGAATATGTATCCAAAAAACCTCCTTTCTCAGAATAGAAATGAGAATCAGGCAGGAAATCCTCGCTGCTTAAATAGGGCTCAAATAGAAACGCTAAGTGTGGGCTCATCCAGCTATCAGTCTTCACCTACTATAGCTGGTCTGGTTGAACAAGCACTGTGAGATTTTTGCTCACTATTCTTACTACATTTTGGCCCATACAAGGGGGTCCCATTGTGCCAGGCACAGTCCCCGTCCTGAGCATCTTCAGCTCTGAATAATGTGTCTTCATCGCCTGCTTTCTCAGCCTTCAACTAGAGGTTATTCTTCACCACTAACCTACAAGGCAGTAAAAAAGATCCTCAAGAAAGATGTGTTCTTTAGTTTAAACAATTAACGACGTTGACTTAGATATTCTAAGATCCTCCCCCTCTGGCTAATCTCAACCTTTTCAGTAATTTGTAGAATGAAATAAAATTTAAAAAAATTTTTAAAAAATAAAATAAGTAAAATAAAACTAAAATAAAAATAAAAAAATATAAATTAGTCTAATTCACCATCAGTTTTATGACCTCTGCTCCCCACGTGGGACCTGCACTGCTGCTGCTCTGTCCTGGGACGTTTGCGTTCAAGCCAATGGCAAGAGAGCAGTTTATTTCAGCTGAGACTTTGACGCCAGGCTATTTTGGGACTGAGTCAAACTCGTCCTCCATAATTACTTCATAATCAGCGAAGAGGCCTTTCTAGAGCAGCTCAGTCGAATACAAAATCACGCTTCGAATATTCTGGTTTTATACTGTGTAACAGCAAGAAAGGGGGATGACCTGGAGAGCACACGATGTTCACTTGAGGGTCCGCAAACCCACTGCAGCTGGGAAACGACAGACAGGAATAGTTTGCTAGCAGGGGACCAAGGAAATCAATATAGCAAATGGGAGAGCTGGACGGTGTCTCAGCTCCTCTGTAAAGCCACAGGGACTTTGGTTTATTGGGATAATAAATGCACTTTAATGAATGAAATAGCAAACCGTGACTGTGTCTTCTGTGTTGCAGAAAGAAGGTGGATGATGTCCCCTGCTGCGCAAGAGGACGAGGATTCCAGCTGTTGATAGTCTCTGCTGCCTGGACTGAGGGAGGAGTTCCCATCCGAACGCGGACTCGCGAGGAACCCGACTGTGCCGCTACCAGGCAGGACCACCCGCCAGACCCCCGTGACTTGAATGCTGCTGCTGTAAGTAACATGCAAATCCCATATAAGTAACATGCAAATCCCATTTATATCCTGTTTCTGGCTGTGACTAATCTTCAGTGGTTGAGAGGATGGGAAAAAAAATAACAATCCAAACTCCCACAAGTTCGATGGCATTCCAGGAGGATTTTTTTTCTTATCCCCATAGATAACCAGTAGAAACCTCGGGAGCCATACACTATAAATCTAGCAAGGGGGAAGGAAGAAAAATAGCAGCCCCTTCTCTTTTCAAGCACAGCAGCACACCAGATCCCAGAGGACCCTTAACATAAAGCCATTTTCTGTCTTCAGTCATTTCTACTTAGTTGCACAACTCTTCCACGGGCTTCTCGGGCCACCTCACTAATCACAGGGTGCTCCTGAATTTTGCTCCTCGAGTTGCTGTTAACTGTCTTCTAATTTCCAGCCTGCATTTATTCATGACTAATTTACACCCATTTGATCCCAGGCTAACATTAACCTTTAATTCATGCAGTTCTTCCTGCTTGATATTTACCCCTGAGGGTATTTAGAAATAGTTGCCTTCTGTCATGCTTAGTTCAGTGGGGTTAAAAGAGATAAACTGATGTTTATCAGTCATGGAAGTCCTTCCTGAACGAGAATGAATGTGGCCCTTCATCTGGAAGATCAGCCCAAAGTGGGTCCTCTGTTTGCAGTCTCAGTTGTGTGTAGAAGTTGCCTTTTTTTTTTTTTTTTTAGGTTTGTAGTTAAAGTTACTGGGTATTTAGGTGCAAGTCCCCATCCTTCCTTGAATCACGATTCCCCTCATTACAGCACTTTCCAGTTATGGCCGTGTAAGTGTCCCCCCAGTGGCAAAGAATTATTGTCCTGATTATCATCTCCCTCTGCAAAACTGTCTCCACCTCTTTGCAATCAGATTATTACTTTAAAAAAAAAAAAAATGAAGCTTATCCTGGCAGGATGTGACTGGCAAAGAGCCCTGGGGAGAACTTCCTTCAGTTCTGGTTAAATTCTCTGTGGCGTTTGCTGACGGCTGCTTGTGCTCTCCCTTTCCCACCCAAGCTCTTACCTTCCCTTTGCATCTCACCGTCCTCCTCCCACCTTCTCCTCCCTCCTTCAGGGATGCCTGGGCATCTCTCCTGGAGCTCTTGCTACGGATCGCTTTGTATTCCTACGTGTTCTGAGTTCTGCCGAGCAGGACACAGCCTCTGCTGTGTCACACAGCATCATCCTCGGTGATTCCCTTCTCCCAACCCCTCCCTCTCCCTGGTCCCAAATCTCAGACACATACCACAGCAGGACGATGACGGCGGCAACCTGGGGCTTCTGGAAAGGCAGAAAGAACTTCATTGTCTGTCGGAGATATTTCTAGAGAAGACCTACCCGCCCAGGGCTGTAACACCCACAGCAGAGCGATGCTTCGCTTTCCCGTTCCCCCTCTTTGCATTCTGCAATACCCTCCAGCAGGCTGCGCTCTGAGGAGCACCAGGACCCGATGTTTTGCACCGGTAACAAATTACAGGCTTAAAAATGGTCCTGAAAAGCTGAAGGTCACGGTTTTGAATTTAATACCCATAGCATTCCTTTTCTTCTAAACATGCAAAGTTGCAAAATTTGGTGTAAAGAGACTCCTCCTAAAGAAATAAGTGCTCCGACTTAAGGAAGAGTAACTATTGAACTCGTGGAAGGAAGAGCAACAAAATTACTCAGAAACTCTGGATGTGTCCTCAAAGGAAAATCCCTTTCTGTATTACAGAGTTACTTCTTAGCTCACCATGCTGAGACTAGTAGTACAGAAAAATGTTTCAGGAAGGAAGAGGAATCCATTTACTCTCTGTACGGTAGGAATTTAGTAAATTGAAAACACTCAGTGCCAAACTTTGCAAAACTGACTTTAGGTTAGCTGCAGCTACACTGGATAATTAAGTAATTAATTACAATTAATTAATTTTCAAAGCAAAAGGCAGCATTGAAAATTTCCCTCCTCAGAGATAAAACAATTCCTGTTTTCATTCCTACCAACAGCCCGGAGTCGGAGGTTATGAACTGCCTTTCAGGAGAGCATCTCCCAGCGAAGAGCATCTGGATGCAGGAGGAAGCAGTCCCACGTACGTGGCTGATTTACGGTTGTGCCTGCAGCCCGGCTCCTGGTGCAAGCGAGGAAATCGATCTCCCTGCTAATAAAAAAGGAGAAGGCAGCGTGTGCAGAACGAGGCGACACTTTCTGAGAATAAGGGGAGCTGCAGGCTCTGAAACGTGGCTTTGCTAAATTAAAATTAAAAAAAAAAGCTGGAAAACGGAGTTATTTTTCTTAACGTTCGCCTGATTAAGCCTCTTTTTGAGCTGCATTTTTTTAAGAGCTGTCAAATGCGGTGGCCGGCAGTGGCTAA
>NW_009724935.1:30337-34201 GCF_000703405.1 Apaloderma vittatum
GCCCGAGGGGGCAAGGGGAAGGGGACGCTGCGGGGAGCAGAGGGGTTGGTGGCCATCGAAGGGGATCCATCCCCTCCATTCCCCCCCAGTGATGGCCATACTGCCAACCTGAGGAAATCTCTGCCTCCTGGAAGCGACGAGGGCCAAGCACACGGAAAGCGATTCCCCCTCCGGGAGTCAGCGGACAGCACAGCTTCCTGGGCTAGCGGGGAAGGAGCCCTCGTTACTGCAAATTATTCCCTTTTCAGCACTGCCAAGGTTCCTTATTTATCTGGCAGCCGTGCGACACCGACTCCTCCACGGCGCTGCCATCGCCAGCGGCCCTTGGCCTCGGCCCTGCAGGCGGACAGGCCCCCGCTTCTCTTCCCCCTCCCTGGGATGTTGCAGGGACGGCTTGCTGGACCCTTAGCTGGAGTTTTGGTGAAAGAAAAGTTGATTCTGAAGAACGACAAGGATCGCTGTAGATTCATTAGCTCTCCTGGGCTCATTCTCCTCAGAGGGACCCTTTCTGCTGAAGCCCTCAGCCCTGGGTATCCCGGCTGGGTCCTGCTGCTCTCACACCCCACAGAACAGAGAGGAGACAGAGGGGCTGAGAGCAGAGAAAAGCTTCTCTGCGGGGTCAGTTTGTACGAGAACTGGGGAGTTGTAACAAGGATCGCTGTAGATTCATTAGCTCTCCTGGGCTCATTCTCCTCAGAGGGACCCTTTCTGCTGAAGCCCTCAGCCCTGGGTATCCCGGCTGGGTCCTGCTGCTCTCACACCCCACAGAACAGAGAGGAGACAGAGGGGCTGAGAGCAGAGAAAAGCTTCTCTGCGGGGTCAGTTTGTACGAGAACTGGGGAGTTGTAATCTTGTGTGAAAAAGGGAAGAAGTTAAACGGTCCCCAGGAGGCCCCTTGGTCCCTCAACGAGGAGCAGCTGCCCAGGAACCCCCGTGCCCACCTCCCTCCCGGAGCATCAGGGCTGCCAGACCCCATCCTGCCGCGCTAACGAGGGGGAGCGGGCAGACATCCAACGCTGCCGGACCCCCAGCGCCCTCCCACCGCCTCTCAGCCGCGGTGGCACCGAGCGGGGACCACCAGCGGCCATGGGGGCAAGAGCTCCACACGGGGCGAGTGGGAAATTCAAGCTGGTCTTTTCCCTTGGAGATGAGCCGATGGGCACCCGTGTCCTCAGCCCGGCTGAACCAAGAGGCCGGGAGCACCTGCTGCCTCCCCGCGGCACCGCGCTCCCCGGGACTGGGTGCCAGCGCATCCTCCTGGGGAGGCACCAAGGGAATGCTGAGAGGCAGCTAATTTTAAGAGAGGAAAAAAAAAAAAAGTGGTTTTTTTCACTTTGTTTCAATTTCTCCTTAAATTCCCCCTTGTCCATAGCAGTGTGGGACGATTGCCAAGGGCAGAGCAGCAGCTGATCAGTGAACAGGACAGCGACTGGCGATACGAAATCTTCTAAACCCTTCCCCACCAAAGGCAAACGCGACTGCTCCCATCTAACCCAAAAAAAACCCCAAACCCAACAAACCGACTGGGTTCCTCTCCCTGCTCTTGGAGCTCACAAATAGATCCTGTGCTCATACTAAGCCTTTAATAAAAAATGAGCTCGCGTGTCATTGTGCAACCGACCTTCTCGGGGCTGAGGAGAACATTTTGTCCGCCGGCTGCAGCTGGAACTGCCGTGCTCCTCGCTCTCGTCCCTCCTGAGCTCCTCGGCTTCTGTGGCGGTTGGAGGAGTGAGGAGCTTTGCTGAAATTCCACACACCCCTCATCTTTTTCTTCTTTTTAATTTTTTTTTTTTTAATGCAGCAAAGCATGAACTCAGAAACTAAACATTTTGATTGGGTTTCTGCCACGACTAAAGCAGCGATAAGGAATGCAGCTTGGCTAGAAACACACTGGGCTTCCAGCTTTGTTCTAGCAACCCGAAAGAGATTTTTCCAGAGACCTTTCTGAGAGGTTTCTCAGCAATTAAATGCTTTAGTGAACTTTGTCACATCTTAAGATACAAAACTGCTCCAAGGAGATGAAACCAAGTCAGGCGTGGTATTTCGGAGGACCGTAGAACTTGAGTCTATCTGATCCTGGCTATTATAAAAACAAGGAACAGACTGCTGCTTTCAGTCTACTTAATTAGTTTATACACTGAAACTATGAATAAAAGGGCTGTGCAGTTGCTTTGGCTTTGAGTAGTAACCCTGCAACCATGACAACAGCGAAGCATTACCGAATCACCATGACAAAGAGCACGGAAAAGCCAACTTGGGCCCATCGGAAAATCGCTGCGCCTGGAAAAATACATCCTGTGCTCGCTGCTTCGCTTTAACGCTCACGTTTTATAGCGCCCTGTGAAAATAAATATTTTGCAGCAGGCTCGGTGCAGCTCATGTGTGTCGTTCTAACTGCTGGTAACAGCAATACCTCGAAAAGCCAGGCTGTAAGGCAGGTATTTCTTTAAAAATAGACACGGCCTGGGCCAGCCCTTGGGGATGTAATCTGCGCCTCCACCACACCTGAGGATTTTGTCCTAGATCTGTTTAAAAAGGATGAGGAAAAAAAATGATGGGTTGGCTCCCAGCCCTTCCCCTTTAGCTCACACCCTCGTAAGAAACAGAGTTTGCAACCCCAGGGACTAAACTTTGACGGGGCGGGTCGGGGCGCACCCCTCAGCCCACACACCCGCTCTTCTCCCGTGCCCCGGCCCAGAAGCACCCGCTCCGCATCCCCCAGGTGCTCCTTCTTTGTAGGAGACGGAGGGAAGGAGAAAGGATGCTTCGCTTTCTCACACAGAAACCACCACGCCTGGTAGCATCCCACCCTGCTGCAGTCCAGCAGGGACCCCCAATTCCTGGCGAGCCCCCCGTGTCTCCTCCTCACCCACCGCCCATCCTCTCCCTCCCTGCCCTGCGCACCCGCTCCGCATCCCCCAGGTGCTCCTTCTTTGTAGGAGACGGAGGGAAGGAGAAAGGATGCTTCGCTTTCTCACACAGAAACCACCACGCCTGGTAGCATCCCACCCTGCTGCAGTCCAGCAGGGACCCCCAATTCCTGGCGAGCCCCCCGTGTCTCCTCCTCACCCACCGCCCATCCTCTCCCTCCCTGCCCTGCGCCGTCACCCCCAGCTTCTCACAGGGGATCCGTCATTTTTGTTGATATTTCATTTCTTACCTTGAACTCATCTGACACTTGGCGAAGCAAAATGTTTACTCGGGAAGGGTGAATGAAAAAAACAAACCGTGCTGCCTGAAAACCACGTCATCGACCCATCTTCCTTAACAGAAAGAGCGTATTAAAAAAGCAATGGAGAGCAAAGCTTAGCCTTGTGACAGTCCTGGCTCTCATCGGGCAGGGGTGGGACAGCCCAACTTTGAGCCAGTTCTAATTCAGCCGGAGCTGGACAAGGGAAAGCTGTTAACAGCATCAGTTCAAACCAGAATATTTGGGGTTTGCTTTTCCAGCAGCTACGTCTTCCCACTGAGGCAATTTTTTGAACAATTTTACTTATCTACTTTTTATCATAATAGATGTTAGAAACCAGCAAAGAATGGAAGAGGACGAATAAAAGCCTCCGAGGGCGTCACTCTACAAGATGTGTGTCCCTTTATTTACCGCCGCTGCTCAGTATGCAGAAATATTTTTCCTTCCACGTTGTTAATCGTCATCTTTCTTTGACAGCATCTCTCAGCAACAAATATTCAATCAGAAAAAAAAAAAAGAAAAAAACATACGGAAGCACGTTCCTGGAATCCTACTGCAAGAGCAAATGCAACGCTGGCAGGCCAGTCATTTTTAGGTCGTTCATTCCTTCATACTGGTGAAAGCAAAACCACAGCAGGTAACGAGGAGGATGTGTCGGGAGAATCACAGAATCA
>NW_009724936.1:0-229 GCF_000703405.1 Apaloderma vittatum
TTTCCACGGCTGGCTGGAGCCCCTCTTGTCCCGCATCGCCGAAGAGCCCACGGCCGTGGTGAGCCCCGACATCGCCACCATCGATCTCAACACCTTCGAGTTCTCCAAGCCCGTCCAGAACGGGAAACAGCACAGCCGGGGCAACTTCGACTGGAGCCTGACCTTCGGCTGGGAGGTCATCCCGCCCCGGGAGAGGCAGCGGAGGAAGGGGGAGACCGTACCCACCAAG
>NW_009724936.1:518-823 GCF_000703405.1 Apaloderma vittatum
TGCGCAGGTGATGCTGTCCCAGCAGATGCTTGGCTGGAGGGATCCCGGGTGGTTTGTGCCCAGGAGAGGATGCTCGGGCATGGTCGGAGCCTGGGAAACCTTCCCTGGGGGTTGGCAAACATAGAGCCATAAAGGACCTTTTGCAAAAACCCCCTTGAATTGCCTCCAGCCACCTCTCCCCTCCTGCAAAGCCTCTCTTTGATGTTTTAATCACTGTCTGGCATCTTCTAACTCTTTGATACCAGGGTGGGCACAGCAAGAAAGTGTCCCCTGCAGATCAAACTGCACCAAAACCCCTTTTTTTA
>NW_009724936.1:1094-2337 GCF_000703405.1 Apaloderma vittatum
TTTTTTTTTTTCTTTTTTTCTATTTTTTTTTTTTTTTTAATTCTCCCTGAATAAAAGCGAGTTTCTGTTCCAGCCTCTTCTAAAGATCAGATGGAAAAGATTAGAGCGGGCGGAGGAGTGAATGGGGCGCGGGCTGCTCCGCTGGAACCTCCCCCCCTCTTTTCAGCGATAGGTTTTCGGTAACAATATCTCCCTTTCGGGAGCTGATGGCCAGGCCCCTCGGTGTCCCGCCGGCTCCGTCCCCTCCTGGCACCCAGGTCCCTTGCACCAAAGCCACCACATCTGGGGTGCAGCTGGATGGAGGGGGACACAGCTGCAAAGCGCTCGCACCTACCTCGGCCACAACGTGCCCAAAACTCAGACTTCTGCTTTTCTATTATTATTTTAAGGCTATTTTGCCTCCCCTTCTCCCTCCCCTGTAGGTCCCCAACCTTCGCTGGTGGCCTCTTTGCCATCTCCAAGTCTTACTTTGAGCACATTGGCTCCTACGACGATCAGATGGAGATCTGGGGGGGCGAGAACGTAGAGATGTCCTTCAGGGTAAGGATGGGTTGATGCCTTCTCCAAAGGACGTCTTCGGGGACGTTCCTGGGTGGGGGACACGGGAGGGGTTGGACTCCCCTCTAGGTCTTGGACGTTGTCTCTCCGTAGGTCTGGCAGTGCGGGGGTCAAGTCGAGATCATCCCTTGCTCCGTCGTGGGTCACGTCTTCCGCTCCAAGAGCCCCCACACCTTCCCCAAGGGCACCCAGGTCATCTCCAGGAACCAGGTGCGCCTGGCCGAGGTCTGGATGGACGACTACAAGGAGATCTTCTACAGGAGGAACCAACAAGCTGCTCAGATGGCCAGAGAGGTAGCAGGCGTGCCGGCGGGCTTCTAGTTCTCCTGAGGGGGGACCTGATTGTAGAATCGTTGAGTTGGTTTGGTTGGAAAAGACCTTAAAGGTCCAACCATAAAGATCATCAAGTCCAACCGATCCTGCTGGGAGCTGCAGCCTGAGCAGAGGGAGGAGGTGGGCTCAGCCTGGAGGTGGGAAACCAAATGCAGGTGGAACGATGTAGCCAAAAAGCTATTTTATTTTTTTTTCTGTTTGACCAGAATGTTTTCTAGGAGAAAAACATAATTTTTTTTTTTCCCTCCAATTTTTTAAAACTCAAAAACTTGTGCCACGATACCAAAATATCCCAGCCCTCTCAGGGAGGGACCAGAGCCTGAGGGGACCTGCTGGGGACCGAGGTGTCTTG
>NW_009724936.1:2367-2657 GCF_000703405.1 Apaloderma vittatum
TGGGCGTGCCGTGACGAGTGATGACAAAGGCAGGAGGACCCTTCAGCTCTGAACCCTGGCTCGGGAGAGGCGCTTTTTTTGTTTTGTTTTTCCCTTGCTGGCTTCGGAGGTTAGTTTAATCTTCTTACGTGACTTTGTTGATAGAAGACGTATGGTGACATTACAGACCGGCGCAAGCTGAGGGAGCGGCTCCACTGCAAGAACTTCACCTGGTACCTCCAGAACGTTTACCCGGAGATGTTTGTCCCGGACCTCGCTCCGAGTTTTTACGGAGCGGTAAGTGCAGAACA
>NW_009724936.1:2742-2997 GCF_000703405.1 Apaloderma vittatum
TCGCGCGGGAGGTTTTGCGCCCAGCCATTGCTGGCACCGGCCGGCGGGGCCTGTTCGGGCTCTGGCTGACGGTGAAAGAGCTGGAATCCAGCAGAGCTGGTTTGAGGCGAGTTACGGGATGGGGAGGGGACCTGCGAGGACGTGGCCGTTGGTTTAAATCATGTGAAAGAAGCTGAAAACCTGCGCGGGCGCCTCAAAAAACCGAGCCCGGTTTGAATTCAGTTGTTTCCCAAAACCTGTTCACGGGAAACTCTC
>NW_009724937.1:0-747 GCF_000703405.1 Apaloderma vittatum
CACAGTGGCCATGTTTAGCTCTAGGTTGGCTAAGCTCTAGTTCTCACTCTCATTCGTAGGGATAAACCTGACGGACCCGGCACCTGGACCGACCACTCTTCATGGGTCTGTCTGCCCCAGGGTTTCTTCTCAGGTCAGCGTTTGCCTCCAGCCTTTGTTTGCAACCCTGTGCCAAAGGTCACAGCTGGTGCATTCAGAGTATCTTCCCTCCAGGTGGAAACTGGAAATCCTCTCACGGTGTGGGTCATGGCAGCTCCTGCTCCAGGAATAGTGGGGTACAACTCTGACAGAGCTTTATAAACCTCACTGAAATCATATATGTATTTATTAATTACTGGTGCTTAAACGGGTTACCTTATCATAACTTCGGCATGTTTATGCGGTGACCCTTGCTGCACTCATGGGGATGGAACAGAGATAACTGGGGCTAAAAGCAAACACCAAAAAAGCAGTTTTATTTTTCCCATATGGTTTCCCCCCCGAAAAAACTCTCAAAACAACACAACCCAAAGAAACAACCAACCTCTCCCCCCCAAAAAAAACCCAAACAAACTATTTTCCCTAAGAAATAAAAAAGCTCATATTGACTTGTTTAACTATTTGTGATCTGGGTTTTTCCCCCAAGTTACTGGCATCCTGCTTTGTGCTGATATTTCCACGGTTCTCTCAAATTACTCGGGGAGGCAACAGAGGAAGTTCCTTGACAGGAAAAAGCTCCAATGTTCATAGAAAGAGGGAAGAACTCAA
>NW_009724938.1:0-1390 GCF_000703405.1 Apaloderma vittatum
GCATCTCTTCCCACCACGGAGGCGCTTGCTCAGCCAGGAAGACTTCTTCAAGAGCTTCAGTGGGTACGTGGCCCCTGGGATTCGTGTGGTGGGTGAGCCCTGCCCTTGTGTATCCCCAAGGGATCGTGTCCCTTGCCTGGGCTGGGTTTGGATTTCTGGTCTAGCACCGGTGCTCTCAGCACCAGGAGGGTCACAGTGTGCAGGCTGGCGTTGCTGGCCCGCAGCCAGGTGAAAACCAAGAGCCCTTGGTCTCCCCAGTGTCTCTGCTCTCCGCACTGTTGAGGCTGAGGTCAGGCTGTGCTGCATGTCCCAAAGGCCACCGACTCGTGCTGTGTCCCTACTGCTCTGCCAGGAGCTTCCGCGACACGAGCGATGCTGTGGAGTCCGCTCTGCCAGACTGCGACTGCTCCATCCTCGACCGGCAGCTGGTCCTCAGGATCGGGGTCCCCGCTGAGGCGAGAACCTGGCCAAGGACGCTTTCCTCCTGAAACATGACCAGAAGAACAAGATGGGCTTTGTCAGCATCAAGCTGCTGACATCCTTCAGGAAGGTAAGCACCCTGTGGCCCTCACGTGGAGGGTGTCTGGGTGTGCTGGGGCTGCCTCTGGTGGGGTGCACGGGGAGGTTCAGGCTCTTTGTGTCCCCGTGAAGCGCTGGCGCTGCGGAGGTGGGCTCTGCTCTCTGCCTTTGATGTGCTGCAGCAGCTCTCTAACCAGGGAGGGTGCCTGGGGAGGCAGGTTGCTTTGGGGGAAAGATTATCCCCTAACCACAAATCTGCAGGGAGATGCTGGTGATGTGCTGTACAGGGAAGCTGTGGCTTGTTGCCACAGTTCAGTGGGTCCTGGTGACCTTCTCCTGCAAACCCCAAAGGTGTTCATGTCAAAGGGGGATATTTTCTTGCTGTGACATCAGGTCGATGTGGTTGCAGCCTGCCTGGAGGATGATTTTAGGGTGGTCCCTGCCTGGGGAGGCTCACGGGAACGCAGCGGCCCTTCCTCTCTCTCCTGCAGGTGAGATACCTGACGTGGGACTGGCAGCTCACGCTCTACACCCTGCGGTTCTCAGAGCTGCTGGAGGTGAACAAGGAGGGCACCAAAGTGAGGCGGTGGGTCCCCATCCCCGAGTTCCTGTTGAGAACCCCCCCAGCAAACTGCTGCTGGCCTGGGAGCTGCTGCCCCCGGAGCAGGAGATGCTGCTGTTGCTCCAGAAGAATTTCCTTGAGACCAACACGAGGATGTTCAGCCCCTTTGGTGCCATCGCCTCCATCTGCATCCTGCGGCCGGGCCACGAGCTGCCCTCCGATGTGCGGAAATACACGTCGTGCTTCCCTGAGCTGCTGAGCAAGTGCTGCGCGTTGGTGGAGTACGAGAGCCTGGAAGGTGCCCGCAGG
>NW_009724939.1:0-231 GCF_000703405.1 Apaloderma vittatum
ACAGTGAGGGGCGCAGGGTGCAGTGTGAGCTCACGCAGGGAGGGTGTTGGAGCTAGTGGGTGATGACACTGAGGGGGTGACACCACTGGGGGGCTGCAGTAGCCAGAGGGAAGAGGAGTGAGAGCAAGGAGGGCTGGGCAGCAGCATGGGGCCCTACCTGAACCAGTTGGTGAGGGTCATCATGACGTAGAGCGAGGCGAGGAAGAAGACAAAGTGAAAGGCCGAGTAGCT
>NW_009724940.1:0-219 GCF_000703405.1 Apaloderma vittatum
TTTGGGAACCTGATGTTCTGGAGCTGGATGCTGCCTCTTCCCTTGGGGTTGGGGAATCTGCCCAGACCCCATGGGAAGTGAAACCATCACCCCACCTTGGGCAGAGCCCGCCACGACCTGGGGACAGGGTGCTTGCTCCAAAGGAAGGGGCTTCAGGAGCAGAGCAGGGACCCCTATTTCCCCTTTGCCTTCCCCAGTGGCAGGGGGGGCTGGGCACGC
>NW_009724940.1:269-2640 GCF_000703405.1 Apaloderma vittatum
CTGGAGGTGGGGACATGGAGCAAATGTTTGCCTTTGCAAATGCAGTTGTTGCCACTACTGTTAGGATGAAGTCGGATCATGCTCCGCATCACATGTAAATCTCTCAGAGCCCTGGTGGATTCGCCTCTCCTGAGGCTCCCTTATTTCCCAGGTGTCACTGTCACCACGCTATCCCCAGGTCTGTCCTCAAGACTTTTCATTTCTATTCGGTGGCAAGAAGGAACGCAGGGCAAATGTTTGCTCCTGCCTGGAGGAGCCACCTCCAGCGCTGAGTACCCTGCCCCCCTCCTGGCTGGCAGTCCCGCAGCTCCCAAAGCCCCTCCGAGAGAAGACACGAGCCCCTTTGATCCCATGGTCAACCCCCAGGATGCTGGGGAGCAGGAGAGCCCCTCCGCAAACACTTGTCAGCAGCTCAGGGGACCATGGTGCTGCTAGTGACAGGCTTGGCCAGGATGTCACCGTGGAAATGGCACATCGGTGACAGCCAGTCCCTCCACACAATCCTCCCAGGAAGTTTGGGACGGTCCCTGCTGCCGTTCATCCCTGTCACCATGCTTGGAGGACCAGGACACAGCTCCTCCACGGCACCACCCACCAGCTCTGAGCAAAGGCATCAGCCTGCACGCCCAGAGCAGGATGGAGGAAAAAGAGGCATTAGGGAACAATTTTTAACACTCAGGACCACATTCCCAACCCATCCTTCTCTCCGGACAACCCTTGGCAGGCCTGGGACCAAGGCTGGTGACATCAGGGATCAGAACTGGACCATGCGGCTGTGGGACACGCTGTGAATGAAGGAGCACGGGCCATGTGCTGCTGCCGGGGTCCCAAACTTATGGAGAAACCTTTGGTGGAACAACGGTGGAAAAAGCTGGGATTTTGGTGCGGACCAGGCTCTCGCTATCGGGTTGTCGTGGTACAGCTCAGCCCACGGCGAGCAGAGCGTGAGGCCTCACAGCTTCCAGCACGGGGGAGCTCCCAGGGAGCTCCATCTCCTCCCAGAACAACCGTGTGCAGTCATCTTGAGGGAAAACACCAGCTCTTCGGGGGACTTCTCCAAAAGGATCCCCCAAAAACAGTCTCGGAAAGAAGCCATGGAAGCTGCTAACCAGGACGTGCAAGAGCGAAGCCCCTGCGAGCAGCCCCGGGGGAAGAGCCGCTGCTGCCGGAGCAAGGAGACACCCCAGGAGCCCTCGTGTGCCAACTCCCCACGTTCCCAGCCTGACACCTCCCAGACGTGCTAACGCGACCCCGGCGTGTCGGTGACAGGGGAGGTCACCGCGGTGAGCCAGGCGTGTTCCTGGGGGGCCCCAACACCTCCACCTCTCCTCACAGCCCCTGGCAGCTACAGCATCGCCTGCTTGGGGCACACACCAAAAAGTAAAACGGGGAAGTAACACACACATAGACAAGTGGCATATTTTTAGGCTTTTGCTGGACCCAAGGGATTTGCTCTCTGCTGTTTCAGTTGCCAACTGGAAGAGCAAAAGCCGAGCCTGATGGCAGGAGGAGTGATCCGGCCCCACAAACCTGGGTTTGCTCTTCTGTTGATGGACGGGACGTCGGCAGGCAAGTGGTGGCAAAACTTTGATTTTACCCCGCAGGAAAAAAATACCCGCGAGTGGAAAATGCTGATGGGCTCTTGGTGGAGGCAAAGACAGGGAAGGAAAGTGTGTGCCCTATTCCTCACATTCCTTCCCCAGCTCCCTCAGGGTGACAGTCTCACTCCCCGGGGTCCAGCCGGGTAGCCGGGGGCAAAGGAGGGGGCTGAGGATCCTGCCCTGTGGCTCAGGCAGGGCTCAGCATCTTCCCAGGGCGGGGGAGAGGGATGGGACCGAGGTCTGAATCCTGCTGGGGTCCGAGAAATGAAACCTTTGATCTATGTGGGCAACACTCAGGGGAGTGCAGTGTCCCCGGTTGCCATCCCGCTGCGCCCCAGCACCCTGCCACGTGCATCCCTAGGGACACACACCAAAGCCTGCTTCAGAGCAGGGCACCTCGGGCTGAGCCGAACATCGGAGCACAGCTGGTGGGACGTCCTCTCCTCCGGACACCCCACGCTGTCCCCTCTCCTGCAACACTAACCCGAAAACCAGAGGCGAGGCGGGTTGTGCTCCCGTCCCTGCACCGTCCCGGCTCCCTCCCGGGCAAGCACATGCGCGAGGGCACGGCGCCAGCAGCTAATGGGAAAGTTCAGGGTCGGGGCGAGCCGCGGGGAGAGGCACATAAAGGGCTCTTTGTGCCGCAGGTCTCCCTCAGCTCGGCTCATACGGGGCGAGCAGTTCAACAACAAAACGCAGCCCAGAAATATGACAAGACACCTTTTTCCCAGGCTGCCGTTAAACTCTAATTAAACATTTCAGCACACTCG
>NW_009724940.1:2661-4583 GCF_000703405.1 Apaloderma vittatum
AGGCCCAGGCGATCTCAGCTGGAAAACATCTCCTCTGGTGCTAACAGGTTGCCCCAGAAGGACCCTCCTTGGGCCCAGGGGTGATGTGAACCCACACACCAGGGTGGACAACCTGCTCCCATCCACCCACCTTTGGGCCCTCCCTCTCCAGGGGACTGGTCCGGGCTGAAGGAGCTGGGCAATGTCACTGCACCACGGGCAATGCCACCCTGGGAAAAAGCCTCTGCCCTCTGGGATCCGGTTGTCCCCGCACCCGCTGGGGCAGCAGCCGAGGGAGCACAGCCTGGAGAAGTAAGAGGCAGCTTCCGCACCCGTGTCAGCTTGATGCAAAGGAGAGCCAGGTGACAGCTGCTCCGCGATAACCCCAAATCCAACTTTAGCACTCAGGAGCTGCCACTGATGAAGAGGGACCATGACTCTGCCTTGCCCATACGTGTCTGTGCAGCAGCCTAGGCAAGGTCGGTGCTTCTCCAACCCACCGTCCCACAAATATTTAACGTATTTTAATATTTACATATTTCCAAATATTTAATATTTACACCTTACAGCAGCTGTACAGCACAGCCCCACAGGCTCAGAGTTCAGACCTGGTAGGTTTTGGGACCTCAGAGCTCCTATTCCAATAGGGCTAATTCTTCCCAAGCTTTGTCATTTCCACAGTTCTGCTCCCCCGCTCCAGAGGTTTGGACATTTCAAAATAACCAACCGACAAGCAAAACGTTGGATTCTCATTCCTTGGGTACTTTGCAATGCTGACCTGCAGGCAATGACCATCATCACACCTTGCTGTGACAGTGCAGTTGCTCTCAAGTGACTCCCCCATGCCATCTGCTGCAGCCTTTTCCACACCCAGGCAGGCAATATTGGGCTTAGGCCCCTTTTCTGTCCCCCCAGGAAGGCAGAAGGGCTCCCACACTTTCAACTGACCCAAAAATCTCCAAAGCTCAGCACGCTGGAGGATATGACCAGCCCCAGGATGCAGAGGCCCCTGCAGAAAGATCCAACCTAAAGCTCATCTCCTTTTGAAGTCCTGCCCTTTGCTTTCCTCTGGGTTTGCTGGGCAGTAGGGGACAGCCCAGCCCCGTGAGCAGCCAAGAGTTCGGCCCCGATCCCCGCTGGGGAGGACTGGGAGGCACTGCCACCAGCTTCGTGTCACCGCAAACTGTGGGAACCAGCACGCACACCCTTCAAGCGATGCTGTTGGAAAACCCAGGGAAGATGGGATTGACGTCCTGCTATTTTAGAGAGCGAAGGAGAAAGAAAAGAGCACAAAAGAGCCGAGCAGCAAAGCCGGGGCTGGCTCAGCAAGGCGGGTGTCAGTCAGCAGACGGGCAAGGCGGCTTGATGCCCAGCGCGGGTATGGCAATGGCGAGCCAGCAAAACCCAGCGGGTGCTGCAGGAACCAGCCCACCCCACGTTATTAAACACAGACTTGGGCTGTCGTTGCAGTTAATTCCTCAGCACCTTGCTTCTAGCAGGCACAGACCATATCCCACAAAATAAACCCACCCTGATGCTCATGGAGGGAACATGGCAGCGATGAGCTGCTGGCACCGCTGTCCCTCATCCCACCTGAGCAGCTCACCACGGGCGGGTGGCTCCATCTCGCTGAGGACTTGCACATGGGGGGTTTCTCAGGTGTAACCTCAGTGTAAGAACCGGGTCACCCAGGAAAGGGTTACTACAGAAATCTGCCATTTCTCAGATTGCTAAGCAGTGGGAAGGTGTCGAGCCCGAAAGGCTCAGAGTGGAGTGACAGCCCAGGCGATGACACTTGTAATCTGGCATCCTGTGGGGGTGGAATTTGGCAAAACTGGTCTCTCCTGCTCCGAGGACATTCCAGCTCCCTGCACGGGCAGTCTGAATTGAACTAAATACAGCAGTCGGGGGGTTAAGCGAGCTCAGGCTCTCACAGTTAGAGA
>NW_009724940.1:4756-5108 GCF_000703405.1 Apaloderma vittatum
CCCGGTGCTCTCCGCGGATGGCACGTGGCTGCAGATGCACCATGCACCATGGCCATTGTCGGTTGTCCCCAGGTGCCAGGCACGTACAGGGCTCGTCCCCCTCCTAAGCCACCTCAGCAGGATGGGCTGGGATTTAGGAAGGAATCCTGATGTTTCTAGGAAAAGCAAGGCAGAGCGGTGGGGCCCCTGAAATCTTCCCTGTGCGGCACCAGGGCTGTTCCGCGCTGCCTGGGCTTTGTGGGACATGCCCGCTCCTGAACTCTCGTCTGGATCCACTGAGGACACCCTGGGTGGCACCGTGAGCTCTAGTCCTGGGGGCACAGACCGAGGGCACCCATGACCCAGGCAGAGC
>NW_009724941.1:0-8800 GCF_000703405.1 Apaloderma vittatum
CTGCCCCCGAGGTTCTTCAACTTCGTATCACGTATCGCTCCTTCTGGGTTGGTTTAGGACACGTCTCCCTCTCGATGGCACACGTGCAGGAAATGGTAGCAAACTGCTTTATTTGGGTGTGTTTTGTTCTTTGCTTGAAGTATTTTGTTTCCCCCACGTTGTCTCGTGAAGCTGGAATAACTGTTGCACAGTTCCCTACTCATCCCTTTCCTCTTACAGCACATTATGCCAGATGCCTTGGTGCTAGAGAAGACCTGGGACATGACCAGGTAGTCCCTCAGGTTCTGATGATGCAGACCCTCATGCTGTTGAATAAAAATACGTGGCGTTTGTCCTCCTGAGCCCACCAGGATTAACTTCATGAAAAATTATTCCATCAGAATTATTTAATTTTATGGAGGACAAACCATTCTGACCAAAAAGCATTTCCTTTTTACTTTATTTTCTCTCTTCTTTCCTTTTTTGTAAATTCCATCAAGGAAAAACTCTGAACAATCCTAGGTGAAGGAACCACAGACAAATCACTCTGATCAAATGTTTGGAATGATTTTGACACAGGGAAATTGATGAAAATTCATTCAAGATCCCTGGAATCAAAACTTAGTTCTAGACATCAGCGTATTTCTTTCTTTGGCTCTACCTCAATCATTTAAATCAATGGTTTTCAGCCTGTGGTCAAGCAGGTGCCTGGGGTCCCTGGCGGAAGGTCCTTTGTCCTTTCAAAGGAGTTTCCAGAGCTATGAGCAGGAGGCAAAAATCTCTTTGTAGACTTAAGCAATTGCAAATCAAAACATACCTGTTCAGCTCTTGGGGCCAGGGGTTCTCTCAGCTCTGCACGTGTACTGGGACTGGCACAATAGGGTCCTGGATTGAAGGGATCACCGAGTACTACTTGGTGTCATAAAGAACAGCAGCTGCATCTTCCTTCTGCGCTCTACCCCTCCAAACTGTTAGTCTGCACCTCTTCCTTCCTTTCCTCACCAGCCAACAATAAATGGGAGTGAGAGGGGTGCCAAGGGATGCTTAGTGCCGCTGAGGAGGATATATGGCAGTTGCTGTCATGCCCATGACGGTTTCTGGCTGTTGACAGGGCTACCTGTAACTCTTCTCTGTTATTATTCTGTGGTTACAGTCTTTTTTCAGAGTAATCTTCTCAAGCACTCACTAAAGAATAAAGGAAGTCCAAAGTGAAAACTGAACAGTCATGCCACTTAGATTTACAGAGACAAGAGGCTGGAGGGGGTGGGTTGAGTTCACAAAGCAAACACCCACATCATCAGATCCAAGCAGCCTGTACCATGGGGCAATTGCTATTAAGTTACAGAGTCAACATCTATTCATCAATATCTCTATTCCACAGCTCCAAGATACTTTGCTTCAGAAGGAAGAGGAACTTGCTAGGTTACACGAAGAAAATAATAACCTCCGTCAATACCTGAATTCTGCCCTGATTAAGTGTTTAGAAGAAAAAGCCAAGGTATTGTGTTCAAACCTGTTGTATAGACGTGTGCGGAAGAAATGGGTTGAATAGGTACATGCCATTAAAATATATGGAAAGTCTAGGAGTGTAGACAACCTGCAGTGTGAGATCTATTTAACTTCACAGAGCTGCCAAATTGCTGGTCATGGATTTAAGATGACAGCTCCCCTAGGAATGACATCCTATCAGGTTCTGACTTTAGAGACAGTATAGCCCATGGCATAATTAAGTGTACTTTCTAAGTTAGTTTTAAGTAAGTTAAGTTTATCAGCAAGATAAAATTATTCCATCTAACACATTTTTTTGAATGAAAAATTCAAATTTGAACATATATTTCTTGAAGGTATCTGTTTTGTCAATTATCCCTCTTGATAAGGATTAGGTTTTTCTTTTTTAAATGTTTTGGGTGCTTTCTGGTTTATGTTTTGTTTTGTCATCTTTCAATGAAACATTTTATTAATTTACATTAGAATACTGATCTTCTCTTTTTTCCCCAAATTTACTAATTAAAAAGTTGTTTGGTTTTTTTTAAATGTAAGATACAAAATTAAATACTTCAGGTTAGAGGAAACATTCACTTAAACTCTGAAGGGTGGTTTTTTTAATTAAATTTTTTGATTCTCTCTCTGTCATCCAAAAGGAGAAAATTAATTTTTCCCTATTGGCTCGATATCATGTTTTGTTGTTCCAGCCTTGTCCATGAAAATGAACTATTAATTTTTTGCTTAAATCTGTGGATTGGGCACAAGGTTAAAAAACCTGTAAAAATATTTGACTTAACTGTTGTATCCTATTCTGAGTTGACAGTGTGGCATGTCCCCCCTCACATGCCAAGACCTGGCTCCTGGCAGTGTAGAAGATTTCCTTTGCTGGGCACAGCAGGGAGATGTGGCCACCCTTCTGTGTCATGTGGAGGCGAGTCCAGGGTGAAACCACCACAGGTGGCATCTGGGCACTGTATTCGTGACATGGTGGGGAGCTTCCTTGTTATTCCTGCCTTCTGTTGACCATCCCTGGATGCCTGAAGGGCCCTTGGCCTGCAATAATAATGAGGTGGATTAATGAGTTCAATTCAGATTTTAATCTTCTCTCTCTACCCTTATTTTATTTTTTTAAATAGAAACTGCTGTCCTGCCATGGCCAAAAAACCTGTGCCATTCTCAAAAGCACCAAGAGGAGATTAAAAGAAGATCACTACTTTGTTCCTCAAGAAACACCTCATGCTTCCAAAGCTAGAAGGAACCTCTTTAATGAATTCACTGCCTGTGAAGAGGAAGCCAGCCCTGCTGTGGACAGCTGGGTCTTGCAGACTTTGGGATTAAAAGATGTCAACACCATTGATGAAACTTCAGCTAACTACAGTGCCCTATCCTCAGACTTTGCAAAAGACACGTACTGCCTGAGCCCTGGTGAAGCAATAGGCTACAACCACGGTGAAGGAGCAGCAGAAGCGTATAGCTGCAGCCGCCTGCCTCCAGCTAACAGCAGTACTCATCCATGCAGCGAGGACTCTCCCTTCCTTCCTCAGTTTTCTTCAGCACCATGTGTGACATCAGTGCCAAGTGTTTCCTCCTTCCCAGCCTACGAGTTGCCTTATTTGACTCGCAGTTTGTCACCCAACAGAACAGAAGTGGCCTTCACAACATCTCTGAGTCCTCACCGCAATGTGAGAACACACACCTTCCACCAGGGACAAGCCTTTGTGCGCAGGGATGAGGACGGAGGATGGAGGTTCACCTGGGTGCCCAAGCAGGCTGAGTAATGCACCTGCGTCGGGGGTCAGCCATAGGGGATGTAAGAGATAGACGCTTTGTCTTGTGCTTGAGACAGGTTCAGGCATCAAAAATAAGCCCTTCTGGGCTCTGTTAAATGAAGCTCTGTCACCTACATACACCTCATTCCCTCCCAGAATTTTCACACGTGTGGCCCCAGACTGCACTTGGACAATTATCTGCCCCAGGCCAGATGTACACACTGGATCCACTTCTCTTGTGCCCAGGTTGAGATACCTGCTTTTATTTGCTTCATGGTTTTTCTGATATTCCTTGTTAACTGGTAGTTTCCAGGCTGGAGTGCCTTCAGTTGTGATGGTCAGTCCCACACACACCAAATTGGAAGGCATTTTGTGAATACAGTTTGGAAATAGCACCTCTCAGTTATCCACAGATTACAAAGGAGGCATAGGTTGAAGGCTGAGGATCAGCAGTTTGTAAGTGATTTGTGTCTCTCTTGGCTACGCAAATTGCTTTGGATTAAGGCAGCCATGGGTATTTGTTAATGTGCTACACAATGCTGACCTCCCTACAGTCACATGATGCTGTCATATTCTTTGATGATGCCTCAGAATAAACAAGATTTGCTTCTACTGCCTGGGGGCTACTTAATTACAAGTGATTCAGCAAATTCAGGGGATTTTCTTAAGCTATGATTAAGAGACTGATGTGTTTACTGCATTGTGTTTTAAATGATATAATGAGTTTTAAAAGCTTGAACGCTGGAACAGGAACTAGAATTGGAGATCCTATACAGTAGTGACACTGCCATCACCAGCCAAGACCCTGGGGCAAAATAATAGTGACAAAAATTCTGATCTGTGAGTAACATACACTCACAGCATTTCTTTCTTCTGCAAAGGATGCACTTCCCTTGCCTGCAGCATCCCACTATTTTTTTAATGGATTTTATTCCATGTTTCCCTGCCTGATTTCAGAAACCCTCATAAAAAGGAGCCACTCTTGGCTTGATAAGCAATTTCTGTGGCTCAAGTGGGGTTTTTCTGCAACACCAAGAGCTGCACTCATGAAACTGGAGATTTCCTTTCTAGGGAACAACTTCTTGACCTTTTTGTCCTGATCTCTGAGATCATACAGATTTATCTGCCATCAACATCAGCCCAGGGTCAGGGCTGCTTCCTATTCCTCCCAAAACTCCATCCTTTCTAAGAGAAATGTTTCTTCCGGTATGTGGAGGCAGTATCACTTTGTGATGTGAGAGAAGTGAGTCTTTGGGAACCGCAGCCTCCAACAAACACCAGCTCTTGCCTCTCCATGTCTCTGCTAGACAGTGGTGGGCTGAAACTAAGACCATCAATACCTGAAGAGTGCTTTAAAAAAAAAAATAATCTGTGAAGAGAAGGTGCTCAGGACTTGACTTTTGGTAACACTGCTAATGATACAGAGTCAACTGACATGAAGCAAGCTCACCAATACTGTTTTATGTTACCTTGTTTTCTGCTTTATAGTAATTTGATGACTAAGTATTGGAAATAGAGTGATTTGGTTATTCTTGCTTTCAGAATGGTCCCAGTGACATTAAGTAAAAACAATCATAATTGAGGATTTCCCTCCAGTGGCTTATTTTCCTGTAGAGAACTGGATATTCCTTTACTTATAGAGGATACAAATATCTCCTAAATAGCCTGTCATGCCCTAGAATTGCAGTGTTTGTGATTCTCCATCAGGAGCAGTAGCAATTTTCCAGAAGACTTTTAAATAAACAAACACTGTGCTTCTGGGTAGTTACTTTAAAGTCAGTCATGGAGCAAACTTACAGAATAGACAATTTGAAAGCGTTGCTTGCAGGCATTATATGTACTGGATTAAAATAAACAAACAAACAAAACCCCCAAACAACAACAAAATCCCCAAACAAACAATGCATGGGAAATAAATACATGTATTTGGGCATTTTGTTGTAGTCGGTAAAAATGTGACCAGCTGATAAAGACTAATCAGACAAGACCACTGTTTCTATAGCACTTTTCTGCATCTCACTGAAAGCAGAAGAAAAATCCTTTCCTACAAACAACTCATTTCTTTCTGAAGAGATTTCTTTCCTATTAATCTCCTCTTGCCTAAGGTACCATTGCAGAAAATACTCCTGTATTTTTTGTAGGTGCGTGTGATAGTGTGGAAAATGCCTGAGCTTAACATAAATATGTAGTGGGAGACTCTGGTATGTGTGATTGGGGAGGGATGAACAGCATGCCAGGAATAGGTAGTGTGGCCAGAGGATTACACCTAACGCAGCTGTAGCTGCCACACCTTTCAAAGCAGCTGTAAAACAGAAGTAGAGAAAGGTCTGTCTGTGTTTTCTAACACTATTGAATGCTATTACTTATATATTTCAATGCCATGGAGTCCACAACAGTAAAAAGTACATTTGTCTTGTTAGCATAGATTAAATCAGGCTTTTTTTCTCTAATGAAAAAGAAGCAGCTTTCCACCTGTTTGACAATTCCTTTCCACATCGTTGTATCACTGCACGTGAGAACTTCTACTGCAAAAAGCCGGCACAAAAGTACAAATTCAAAGTGGAGTTTTCAGTAGGAATAATCAGATTCTTGCACCTCTGCCAGCCTTTTGTGAATGGGTGACTGGCCCCTTGTCTCATAACAACTAAATGAGAGAGAAAAGTGAATAGCTCAATGAGTAATTTACCTGAATGAATCCTCTTCTTTTCCTGTGGGTTCCTGAATTTCATTCAGGTATTGAGTCCCGTGGCATGGATTTCTGTCTAAGACTTGCTTACTGGAGCTCATTTGGGTAGAGGGCCCCATGGTGCTGCTTCTGGAAGTTGATGGGTGCTCCTGACCTGCACATGCAGACTTAAAATTCTCATTGAGACAACTGCTTGAGCAAAGGTCTCTATGTTAATAATGCTACTGAGCACAGTAGCAGAGGGAGCACACTGGACACAGAAAAAATCCCCAGAGCGTTTTAGTAAACTAAAGGTGATATGTTTGTCCCTCACCAGCATCATTTGAACTAGTATTTCCTGAGTTACCATTAAAAACAATAGATGTACCCTACATCAAATTTGTAAAAATCAGCCATAGAAACAGAGCCTGACACACCATCTTTTTCTTCATGATATAAAATTCTGGAAATGCTTGTTTGCTTTTGATAACTGTCCTATTTGCATCACAGTTCTTTGGCTTGCAAAAACATGGGAGAGAAAGTTTTGCCTGCACAAAGCCTAGACCAGGCTTAGAGATGGGAGTTTAGTCCCGGTGCTGCCCATTTGTCCTTTTATGTCCATTCCCAATGAGTGAAATAGGGCAAAGTCATCCTGCTACTCATGGAAAGCATGAGGAAAAGCCCAGAGAAACCTGTGACACATTCCTGTGCCATACATAGCTAGAGAGCAATAGGAATGAAATAAAAAACTGGAAACAAAATCCAGTTCTTCACACAGCCATCACAACTGGGTAGCCAGGAGACAGCAGAGATGAAGAATTTCAGCTTGGTACTGTACTTTTACCTTCAAAAATAGAGCAGGCAGCTGGAATAGAGGAGCAGGAGTCAGAAGTCTTGTATTCTGATATTGCCTCTGGTATTACACTTTGATTCTGTGTAATCTATCATTGGCCCAGTTCACAGAAATTTAACAAGAAAACACGATTCTTGCTGCTGCGGAAAAGAAGCTTGCTGCTGTGTGAGAAGCTCCCTCTTGCAAGGATCAGTGCCAGGCCCATATACATCCAGAATGGGAAAATCTGACTTGAATGGCACAGGGGCCCTGTGAGGTTCTTCAAGCATTGAACTTCATTGACTGTAAATATTCATCTTGTATTAACATATTTGTTTTATTTTTTTATTTGAAGTTTGTTTGCTTTATTATGTGAATGTAACATGCACAGCTGCATACTTTAAAACAATCCCTGGTTTTAGAAAGGTATGCTAATAGAAATGAAAGTTAATTTAACACTTAATATGTTGATGTTCATGATTTTTATGATTGAAAAAGGCCATGTTATATGTAAGTGTCCATTTTACCAGTGTCATTAAGTTATGTCTAATAAAACTTTACATTTACTTGATGCAATTCTTTCTGCTCACTTCAGCATCTATTAAGCAATGTGGCTGTGCTCGCACTACACAGCACCTCACTTGGCACCCACACACCTCTCCAGAGGACTGAAAGGCACGTGTATTTCCTGCAAGCACAAGTATCCACAGGTGCAATTTTGATCATGATAGAGGTAAAGATGTAGGAGCCATAGGTGTGCTCATTTCAGTCTAGGCTTGCACAGCATATTGCAGTCATTCATTGTTATTTCTGTTTTGACTCAGAAATATATTCCGTGCTACAAAATGACTAGGACAGAAAGAAGTATTCTGCTTTTTTATTTTTTGCTTTTTTTTTCCTTTCTGTTATTTTTGCAGCATCCGTCTCTCTCTCTTAATAGACTTACACCTTCTTTCTTAGTCAGCTGAGCATCCTGATCCAGGACAACCTGATTCATTGCCATACTCTGAATACTCCCCATTTTGACTCCAAAATAATGAATTGCTAAACAGCACTAAGGTGTCATGTAAAAAGACTGAAGATGAGAGAGAAAATCACAAGTAAAGAATTCAGACCTCTATATAGAAAGCTATACTTGACAACAAAATAAAGCTATGTTAATAAGTAACTTTCCTTTCTGATCATGGGCAAGTTTATTAGTAACCATGCACCAGCTGGGACCAGAGAGATCTATTTTTCATTGGAATGTGAGTTTCTTTATTGCTTGTGAAAAGATACAAAGTGAGCCTTCCTTAATCTCTTTTGCCTTCCTCTAGATGCCACAAGAAGTCTATTAGATGACTCATAAACACTCTGGCTTGTTGCCAGGCAGCTGACATCCCACCAAGAAGCAAGAGCAGCCTATAAATAATTTGTGGAATGAGCTATGATTCACCTAAAATGTCATCTCTCCAGTCATTCCTCTGCTTCATTAGTTGTGCATCATTGGATTATTTCAAGGCTAAATATTTACACACAGTGTAGCCAAGAAAATCAGTGTAATAACAGTGCGCAAGCAACAGATTATGAAAATCAATAGCAGCATGAAGGTCTGGGAGGTGCAAGGTCCCTATTTTCCTTGATTTATTCAAAAGTCCCACTCACAAACAGAAGCTGTCGTTAGTCAAAGAACACTCTCTAAATATTCATTTAACAAACAATATTTGCAGGTATAACATCTTCCACCACCGCATTATCCCCTGCTAATGATCACAGAGCACGGGGGCAGAAATTGGGAGTCTGGGAGTTATACGGCACTTCCAGGGGCACAGTAGCTAGATAAGCTGGAATACAGGCCGGGAATGCTCGCCTCCAGCTGTGCCGACTGAAGGCCCAACAGCGACGTCAGAGAGCTCACACGTGCCACCCATGTCCCAGATGTGCAGCTAACAGCAGCCAGGCCGCTGAGGCCCCCAGCGGCGCAAGTTGCGGATCTAGCTGTGCGCCTCAGGGCTGTCGATTCCAGCTTGCGTGACCGGAGGCTTCAAGCTTTCCGAGCTGCAGGCGTTTCCCCCCACAGCCAGGCAGATT
>NW_009724942.1:0-1152 GCF_000703405.1 Apaloderma vittatum
CTGGTTATCCTATACCTGCCCCTGGTTATCCCGTACCTGCCCCTGGTTATCCTATACCTTCCCCTTGCAAATATAGGAGCCTATACTTGCCTCTAGTTATCCTGTAGCTGCCCCTGGTTATCCTATATCTACCCCTGGTTATCCTATACCTGCCCCCGGTTATCCTGTACCTACCCCTGGTTATCCTGTACCTGCCCCTGGTTATCCTATATCTGCCCCTGGTTATCCTATATCTACCCCTGGTTATCCTATATTTGCCCCAGGACCACTGTATGACTCAAGGGCAAATACAGGATCCTATACCTGCCCCCGGGACCCCGTGCGTGCCCATATGGATCCTGGGGATGCCCTAAAGAAATCAATGCAAAGGGTTTGGGGTTTTTTTTAGGGGAGGGGAACCCCGCTCCGTTGCGAAAAATTCACCTAAAACACCCGACAGTTTGTAAATCCCCAAATCAACCCTATTTTTAGACCGAAACTCCGTTTCAGGGGTTTTTTGGGGGGTTGTTTTGTTGGTTTTTTTTAACAACCCAAATTAAACCTCCTCGGACGCACCGAAAATTTGAGCGTCTTCATCCCCCCGCCGTGGCTTCCACACCCACTTGGGCTTGGTTTGGGGTAGAAAAGGGATTTTTAATTTTTTTTATTTTTTTGCTCCTTATTCCCCAAAGTAAATCTTTCTCTTTTTATCCCCGCAGAGAGTTTCCAAGCCGGAGGGCAGCTCCCCGAAACCCTCCAGCTCCGGCTTCTCCATCTTTTCGGGGCCATCCTCTCCGGATCTAAGGTAGCGTTTGAGGGACGGGCTTTTGGGATAAAACCCTGGAGTTTGATTTATTCCGAGTGCTGGGATGAAACCACTTCGTTTTTCAGAAGCCTTTAGAATCCCCTCCCTAAATTCGTTGTTTAAAGAAATAATAATAAAAAATTAAAATTAAAGAAGGGTTTGAGCTGAAGCTGCTGCTTGCCCGCCTTGGGGGGACGGCAGGTGAGAACTTCTTGGCTCGGACTAAATCGGAGCAGAATTAGGTTTGAATTCAAAAATCGGGGTGGAATTAGCTCCGAAAATTAATTTGTGCTCCCCCAGGAGACCGAGCAAAACCCACCTTAGAGAAATCGGTGGCTTTTATATCGCGGTAGAGCGACATAAAAGCC
>NW_009724943.1:0-656 GCF_000703405.1 Apaloderma vittatum
CAACCCCCAACATTCTGTGATTCTGTGGTTCATCCTCCGAAGGGAACAGGCTGCTTTGCAGTCCTCTTGGCAAAGGAGACCAGCCTACCTTGCCTTCATTGAGTTTCTTCCCAGGGTTGGTTTCTTCTGGGTGGTAAAACCATTTGACTCGGACCACCATGTTGTTCCCCCACGACTCCCACATGCTCTGGATCCGGCCGATGTAGGGCAGGTTGGGGCGGCCGGCCGAGAGGAAGACCGCACAGTCACCAATGCGGATTATCTCTTTGCCCCGGACGATGGCCTTGTAGAAGAGCTTCCTGGCCTTCCCTTTCATTCCTCGTCTCTGCCAAGAGAGGATCGTGCAGGTGAGCAGCCAGGGATCACCCAGATTTCCCACACCCACCAGTGTTTGCCCTGTCCCACACCCCAGGCTTTGCCTTCAGCAGAGCTGCACAGGGAAGGGGGCAGAGGGACACATGGTGCAGGATTGCTCCCCCAGACACAGCAAAGGCCAATCCCATCTCCTGGCAAACCAGAGACCCCAGCTGGGCACGCACCAACCCCTCCAGAAGAAGGGGAAGAAGCACCACAAGACAAACACCACTGCCAAGTGCACGGTGCGGTGGGAGAGGCTCCGCTTACCTGCGTGGGGTTCCCAAACCACTTCCAGAGCT
>NW_009724943.1:688-2527 GCF_000703405.1 Apaloderma vittatum
GGCAGCCGCTGGCGCTTGGCCAGCTCCTTGGTGGTGGGCAGGTGGATGCCCTCCCGTTTTTTGGGCCTGCTCTTGTTGCCGCTCTGCTGCGGTGCCGGCTGTTGCACCGGCTGCTGCGCCGGCTGTTTCTGGCTCTGAGGGTGGGAGGACGCGCGGGATTTCCCTGCCTGCTTGGTTTGCTTGGGTGGGAGGGTTTGCTGCACCGAGGAACTTGGCTGGGCCTCAGCTACTTCGTCGTCAGAGCTACAGGAGGAGTCTTCATCTGTAGTGGAGGAGGAAGAGGAACTGGAGCTCGATGAAGAAGAGGTCGATGAGGCCGAGGAAGAGGAGGAAGAGGAGGATGAAGAGGAGCTGCTGCTAGAAGAGGAAGAGGAGGAGGAGTTGGAGGAAGAGAGAGGAGTTGATGCTCTAGAGCTAGTCGAGCTGCTGTCCTGGGCTTCCCCTCGGTTCTTCTCAGCCTCCTCTTCTCCCTCTGACTCGGAGCTGCTGTCGCTGCTGTTGCTCTCAGACTCCTCTACAGCTGCTGGAGCTGCTGCCTTTTCTTCCTGGTCCTTCGAAGCAGCAAGGCTCTCTGCTGAGCCATCGAACTTTCCTCCGAAGCTGGCAGGGGAAGGCTCTCCCTCAGCTGCTTTGCCTCGGGAAGATTTCTGCTTGCCCTCCACACCCACGGCAGGTGAATAGCCCAGCCCCAAGAGACTCTTGCTGTCTCTGCGACCAGCCAGGTTCGAGTCTTCCAGCATCCTCATTGCCTCCTTCATCTTCTTCGTCTTCGGTGACATCACGCCTTCATGGTCCAGCTTGATCAGGATTTCACTGTCGTGCTTCCTCTGAGCCTTGACCATGGAGCCAAACTCTTGTGTCTCTTCTGCGGGCCGCCCTTTCTTGGCCTTGGCTTTCAATGCCGGAGTGTCGCTGGAGCCAAAGGCCGCCAGCGTCCCCGGGAGGTCGTTGTAGGGTTCTGTGCCCAGGATGCTGCCGAACACAGGAGGCTGGTAAGTGGGCTGCGGAGGGCTGTGCAGCTTAGCAGAGATCTTCATTTTGCTGGCTTTGGACCGCTTCTCCTCCGCGGGGGCAGGAGAGCCTCCAGTTGACAGCGGCTGCGATTTCCGCGACCCCTTCATGCTTGGCTTGCCCAAGCAGGCTGGCTTCTCTGGGACTGAAGAGGGAACAGGCGAAGACTCAACCTGATCCTTCTCTTCTGGCAAGGCAGCCTCTTCTGCAGAGGGGAGCAAACACGAAGGCATGATGGTATCCAACCAGATATGCTTTTCTAGCTCAGACACAACCAGACACCAGTGCTCACTGGTCTTTGGCCAAGACTGGCTTGTTCCTGACTGCTCAGGTGTCCCCGAAGAGGCACAGGTCCTCACTGCTCACCGAACGGCCGCAACACCCTGATGCCAGCGCCTGTCAGCAGCTGATGGGCAGTGCCCAGCGATGCTGCTTCAACCAGAGCGGAACTGCACTGCAGATCTCCTGCACCTTTGGCCCTACTGATGGCTGCTGAGATGCTTAGCTGAAAAGGGGACCCTGCTCCGCCGCCCTGACTGAGAGGAGAATGTTGTTGGAAAACCAGCCAACTTCTGAGCCAAACTGTAGCCACAGCAGAGCAAGATGATGCACGGATGCTCTGCGCTCAAGCAGAGCAACGATTCCCCTCCAAATCCTGCCCCAGGAAGTAGCTCTAACTTGGGGAGAACAGTGGGGAACTGTGCAAGAACTCTCTCAGCTCCAGTTCTGGCAGTGGTGACAACTTACCAGCCTTCGCCTTGACACTTGGCTTTCTCCCTCGCCCTTTGCCCTTTGCCACAGGCTCCTCTGACCCCAGTGTAGCTCCCT
>NW_009724943.1:2549-11018 GCF_000703405.1 Apaloderma vittatum
GCTACGGCGCTTGGTGCTGGGCACTAAAAGGGCTGGGGAAGGCTCAGCACCTAGAACAGGTCAGGGAGATGGTCAAATACAGTCAAAGAACACATAAAACAGAGATGGAACACAGCGAGTGCATCCCTACCAATTCAGCAACAGGGACTGGGACTTTTTCCCCATGGATTGTATACCCAGCCCAGCTATGTGTGTCCATAAATTGATCACGCAACCTTTGTGAAAGTCTGTGAACTTGTCCCAAAATCTGAGAGGCAGGTGGCCCAAAACTCTCTACATTTCACAGCGGGAAGTGTCATGCAAAAAAACTGAACAACAAGACTCACACTGGATCTTGTAGTCAGGTGGGAGAAGCCGAATGTGAGAGAGAGGGATACGTCCTGTGTCCCCATCGTCAAACTCTACTGTGATGAGATCACCGTCTTCCTCCAGATCCAGGACTCCTGTTGGTTGTGAAAGCAGCAAATGGGATTAGGGACAAACATCAGAGCACAATGATCTTCTGAGGGAAGTGGGGACCCAGAACAACCCATCACCACCTCTCCTAGGCTGTGCAGGGAGAGCACAGAACACTCGCTCTGCAACAGAAAGTCCCTGATAATACTAAACCAGCCCATTCAATATAAAATTTCCCAGTCAGCACCACTGCTCCAGAACACAACAATCATCCCAGTTTGACTTCCCACCTCTTCCCCTAATCTCACTCTGCTCTTGCAGAAAATCTCTCTTTTCAGTGCACTTTTTTTTTTCATTTGACTTGCATTTTTGTTACTACTTTCAGCAATCACAAGCTGAAATTCTTCACCTTCTCTCTCAGAGAAATAAGCTGTGTTTCTCACTCTCTCTTCTGGCATCAGAATCCCATGTCTATAACTTGTAAGTAATTCTTGCTTTCATACATGTAGCACGACCAAGTGCCCAAAAGCAAGACCAGCCATGGCAGAACCGTCCAGGGCTCTTTGTTGGCTTTTGATCTGGACCAGATAGGGAAGTTGATGTGTCAGAGGCAAATCTCTGAGAGCGCAGGTGATTTAGAAACCTCTACCACCTCAGAAATCTTTGGTGTCCGGAGTTAATTCTGACTTTCTGAAGTGTCCTGAAGTTCTCTGATATTTCAGCCTCCTAAATTGCTCAGACCTCTTCCTACGAGAATACATCTTCCGGATGAAGAGGATGTTACTAAACCAGCATCACGACCAAGTTGGGTACGACTCAGAGGAGAGGAACGGGTCAGCTCTGATCCCCAGGACACTCACAGCAGACCTCAGGGCTTTCCTGGACAAACCCGACATCTCTCAGGACAGGCAGGACTCTGTAGCACAGAGCAGCCAGGGTGGCCTTACCTCGGACAACTGTCCCCGGGTAGAGGCAGCGGTACTGCTGGCTCCAGTAGGCTGCAATCCTCGTGCCCTCTGGCAGGAATCGCACCGAAGGTGGTTTCACATCGATGATCTGCTCAGGGCAAGAGGAAAGCAATTACTGACGTTCTTGGCGCCAGCAGAGACCATCCCACCACACCTGGTATGTAGCAAAGCAGCTCTGGAGAAGGCAAGGGGCAGTTTGGAAATGGGCTCTTGTCTGCTCACACGGCAGCATGACGGACTGTCCCCGCTGGAATTCAGGCCTAGTGCCCACTGCCAGTGGGATGCTCAGCCACCAGGCAGCCACCCCCACCAAGAGGAGCTCTGCCCTGACTGGCCACGAAGGCAGGACTAGGGCATCCCTGCAGCCCCAGCTGTGAGAGGAGGGGCCTTCCAGCTTGTCTCCTCCACCCCAAAACAGGCCTCAGGGAAGCCAAGGCCAGGCACCCTTTAGCCTCACGTACCGCTTCCTGCAAGAGCTGCTCCAGGCAGTAAATGTGGGGACGGTTTCCCCTCTCGCCTTCCACCACCACACGATATCTGAAACAGAAAAGCCTGGTCAGACACAGCACACAGAAGACATCACCCCCATCAGCTAACACCTCGCTCTGAGCCCTGTGACCAGTGGATTCGAGTACATGTACCTGGATTTTCCTCAACCCTGATACAGCAGAGAGAGCTCTCCTTCCTTCCTTCCTTCCCTCCCTCCCAGACTCTGTCAGTCTCTCTCCAGTCAGCTCTACACAACCCCCAAATTGATCCCTGCACCAGTTCCGTTCCTGTTTGCCGGCAGAGCCCGGGTGGAGATGGCAGCCCCTCAACTCACATGTCTGGTGAATGCACTGTCTTGACATGCCCGGCGTAGAGCAGCTTGTCATCCATGGGGATGAGGACACGCAGACCGTCTTTCAGCTCATCCTTGTCAATTATGCAGGAGCGGGGAGCTGTGAGGTGTTGGAGCAAGATGAGGATTAGAGGGAATCACACATGGAAAAGTAACAGCAAGGGGAGAGGGAAATCTCATACTCCCAGCATCACAGTCCCCTAGGAAAAGAGTGGCAAGCTCTTTGCAGAAAGGACGTGCTCTCTCCAGCTTAGCTCCTGGCAGAGGAAAGTGTTCCCCTTTTGGTAATAATTAAGTTCCCAGTCTTGGTAATAATAATATACCAGTAAATGAATACAGGGCAGCTCAGAGACTGGACTTATCTACGTGTCGCAGTGGGCCACTCTGATAAGGCGTAGTGTTGACAAGCCAAACCGACTGGAGAAGTGGTACCTCCACCCCAAGGACTCACGGCTTTGGATGAGGAACATGTGAACACAGCACAGTCCTCTTCGGAGCAGCCCTGGGAAATCTGCCCAGCTACATATTCCATTAGTTCCCCAGCCTCTCCTGCCCTCACCTGGTGTGGGCGGTCGCTCGATCAGCATGCTCAGCGGGATGTTCTCATCCTCCGAGAAGCTGCTGTCTTGGTTGGGTTCAAAATCCTCCTCTGCTGCCATGCTCTCCATGAGCTTGCTGACAGCTCCTCCTTTCCCTCGGTTCTGCAGGAGAGCAAGCAGCACGTCAGCTGGGTGACAACAGGCAGCAGACTCACCCCGTCCCACCTTCCTCCAGCAACAAACAACCTGAGAATACTGGGACAAACTTGTCTCCATCCTCAGCAATGTTAATCACACAGAGAGGTAAGCGGGTGTACCCAAACTTGCTTTTTGCACCTTTATTTTTCTGGGTTTATCGCCAAGCATCGCTGACAGCTCACCAAAAGCTATTTCACCCATCCTAGCCAAATCTCACACCTGGAGGTTAGGAGAGATGCTGCGGAGCAGACAGTTGCAGCTTTGCTCTGCGTTCACCACCTCTGCACAGCGTTCTTGACACTCTGCCTTCACCGAAAAGGCAGCAGGCTCTGCTCCTCTCTCTTCTCAAAACCCCCACGATCCACTTCTTGCTGTTACATACAGACCATAAGCACTACGCTCGGAAATCATGGGAGAAGTCGTGTGTTTTGAGACAAGTTACAGCAACGGAGCAGAAACCAGTTGTGACCTGGCTCTCCCAGAGCTGAGCAAGGCAATTCCATCACTGTCTCCTTGGTCAGTGTTATCCATGAAGACTCTCTCTCCACCCTGTGGAGGCCTTAAGAGAAAATCCTCCCTGCTCGTTAATTTGGGGGATGAAGACAAAAGAACTCCAGACGGCAGCAGCAGGCACTACCCAATAGTCTCTCTTGGATTTCAGGCTTCTCAAATCAGCATTTTACCTGGAAAACCTGCACATCTCTTTTTCCTCACTCACACTGCAACAGCCCAGGAAATGAGCAGGGCTCTGCCAGCCTCTCTCCAGTTCACCCAGGCTAGAACCAGCTCCTCACCTCTTTTTTCACCTCCTTGGCTTTCACCTTGGCTTTGCTCTTCTTGGTGGAGCCCAGGGTATTCGCCAGGCTGACACGAACATCAGATGGGGAGCTAGGGATGCCAGGAGGAGACACAGACGATGAGGAGGAGCAGCAGGGCGTTTCTTTACCCTTCTTCCGCTGCTAAGAAGAAAAAGAAAACACTCCTATCAGCAAAGAGAGGATTGGTAAAGATCTGGGCCTAAGGAGAGGGTAAAGGTGGAGCAAAGCAGGCTCTGCACAGGTAGGATGGAGTTCAGGCGGCAGTTAGATCACTGATCACACCATGTCCTACATCTCCCAGCTCTGCTTTCAGGTTTCACACATTTTAGGAACAGCTTTTCATTACCCTGGAGAGCAATTTCTGTTCATAAAGCCTTCCCTCAAAGAGCTCCAAGAAGATTTCAGCTGGCCTCATGTCACAACTAACTTGTCTAACCCTTCTCACAACCAGGGCTCCTTCACAGTGCTGCCATAAACTGAACCAGAGCCTGCGAGAGCCGAGCTTTCAGCCAAGATGAAGTGTCATCAACCCAGAGATCATGGCCACTGCCAGCCAGGGACAGCCCTCAGAAGACACCATATAAAAGCTGAACAGCCTTAAAGGCCAGCATGGGGGACACAGCTCAGCAAGGGGTGAAGTTATACAGGGGGTGGAAGAGGGATTTCAGATGTTTTAATGCAGTATTGTGCTCTGGCCAATCCAAGCACGATCAATTCGGGACAGGTAAGGTGACACGAGTAACCCATCCTGTTCAAATACAACAAGATTTTATTCCCTGTCAGATCCAAGCCTAACAGCCCCTCCGGGCGTACGTGGGGCTCGGAAGGGTGACACGGGGAACAAAACAGTCCTGGGCAACTGCTAAGACAGGACTCAACTCTCCTCTGCCCTTGAGGAGTTGATCATCCTCTCCTCCCAGTCAGCTCCCAAGGGTCCCACACCACTTCTGCCAGAGGATTCCTCACCTTGCTTAGCTCCTTCCTCTCCTTCCCTTTGCTGCCCTCCTTTTTGGGGCTCATGGGTGCCCCCTTGCCACAGCGTCCAGGCTTGGAGACAGGAGTGGAGCTGGCAGGCGCCGCAGGGGTCAGCATGGCCGAGGACGTGGTGGCATCGTGGAGGAAGATCCGCTCGCTCCGGCGCCGGTTCCACAGGTCATCGTCGCTGGCCTCCAGCCCAAACTCAAAGCTCAAGTCCTTGGGGGACTTGAATTTCTTGAGCTTACGGCCTTTCTCAGACCCAAGCTTGGCCTTGTCAGCGCTCCCAGATCCAGCATCAAGGCTGCTGGGGGCCTGGCTTGGGGGGATGCTGCTTGTCTCCAGCGGCCCCTTCTTTCCTCGCAGCAGCCCTGAAGGTGACTTCTTCCTGATCTTGATCTCACTCTCCGAGTCAGTGTATTCAAATTCTGTCCCTAGGTGCAAAGGATTTAAATTTAACTATCAGTCAAAGCCCCGGCTGAGCCAAGAGGGGCCACATCCCACTGGAAGCTCCGTGGCAGATGCCTTTTCAACAGAGCCCTTGCTTGTTCCCCTTTCCAATCCCCACATCCCTCACATCTGCATTTCCACTCCATAAAACACTGATTTCCCAGAAACTAAGTCTCTCCTGCCCCAAAGCAGAGCCCACCCATTTAGGCAGTCTGGCTCAGTGTGTTCCCTGCCTCCATTTTATTCCCTTCTCCCACAACCAAAACCCTGCAGAGACGCTCCTAAGAGACAAGATACTCTACCCCTCTATATAAAAAGCTGCTCAGCTTGAAGCCTATCATGAACCGTTGAGCCTTCCTCCCCTCCCAGTGGGAGTCCGTTCCGGTCTTACCTTCGTTTCAGGAGAACAATCTCTTTAACAAATTGAATAAACTCGTATTTCAAGCTTATTTTTTTTCCCACTGGCCAGTAGACACTACAGATGTTTTTATTGGCTTGGGTAATTGCTTTAAGTGAAGAGAGGCAAACGATCTTTTGTCTGTGGCAAATGGAAATCCCCTTGCATTGGCCTCTGGTCAGCACCAGGAGCGCAGCACTACCCAGAGGCCTGAAATATCGTAGCGACGCCAAGATGTTCACCACCTTCAGTGTGTTCCCCAGAACCTGACAAAGGACAGCTAGATCACGTGTTTCCAGGGGCAGAAGGGAAACTGAGGCAGCACCGACAGACCCAGCAACACAGGCAGGAGGTAGGCAAAGCCCTGTGGCTGCACAGTGAGGAAGAACCTTGCCCAAGGTCATGTAGCAAAGTCTATGTTGGAAAAAGAGACTGAGCCCAGATTTTTAAAACGAATTTATATCCCAGGGCACTGGCCCTCTGGGGTGGCACAGCAGCTCTGAAGATGGGTTCTAACATCAGCAGAACCTGGTTCTCCCTCTCCAAAAAAGAGCATCAGCCAAAGATCTCTCTTGTATCATCCTCCAGCCCACTGCCCCTCTGCCCTCTCTGCATGACTCTGCCTTCAGGCCAGCAAGGACTCAAATGAGGCCTCCCCTTCGTGCCAGGGAGGTTGGTAGAAAATCTTCTCAAGCCCAACAGCAAAGGGTCCCTGCTCTGATAACCACCGTGCACAGACGAACCTTTGGAAGCACACAAGGTGCCAAACGACATTCATGTGAGGAAATCAAAATGTGAGGCACAAGCACAGAGAGCATCTTCTCTCTGTCCTTCTCTCCCAAACACGCTCACTTCCCTGGGTCAACTCAGTGTGCAGGAACCTGCTCTCCTCTTCTGCCCAAACCTCTGTCCCCTGAGACAACCCCAGTCCGAACAGGAAAAGACCAAGTCTGTCAAAATCAAAGTTGTCAAGGCTTAAATTGAAAAATACGTTGGAAATTACAACACCCTTTCTCTCTCACTGCTGCATGAGACAATTTCTAGAGGCTTCCAGTTTCAAGGAGGGCAGGTTACAAGGCGATAAATTCTTAACCGAGGCTGTTGGAACAAGCTGGTGAAAGCCTAATATAGCTTGGAAATGGTGCTAAAACAAGCCAGGTTCCCAAGGAAGACATCGCTTTCCATTCCAAAGCATGCTATAAATTCCATTATCACTTAATAAATATTAATAGAGAATTTATAAATGGAGTCCATATAGATCTGTCTGACCAGGAACGATGTCACCAACGGGCACTTGCGCAGCAAGGCACAGGGAGGGGACGAAATCAAACTCCCAGCTCCGTGTAACACACTGAATCTGAGACAGAGACGGGGACAGAAACACAAGGTCTGGCGCTGCAAACACATGAGCAAAGGAAGGAATGCTTGCTTCAAGTCTCGCTGGCCAGTTTCTAGGAGGAAGCTGATGGGATGGGTTGATGATTTGTCCTCCGCTTGGGTGTCTCTGCTTCTCTTGGGCGTCTAAGATGAGCCGCATTGAGCATGTGCTTCCTTCCCTACAACGTAATAGCAGCCCACTGCCTTCAAGTGGGACCAAGCAGACACAAAATCCCATTGCTTGCCTTTGCAGCATGACTGATAAGGATTCACCAGGTAGAAGAGGGAATTTTGAGTAACCCACAGGCAACTGCTCCTAGGGAAGCCAAGGTTGCAGCTGCTCGACCTGCCATACCCATGACCGGTTCTTGTCTTCTTGCCAGGCTCACCCCCACCTTCCACATCAAGCCCAAGTAGCCGAAAGCACAGAAAAGGCAAGACAGGGTCTGGGTAACAACCCGTCCTCTCATGGCACGGCTGGGACCTCCCGAACCTCCCGCTTCGCCCCCACGGCACCGACCCAAACCACAGCAACTCACCCATCAGGCTCTGCCGCTCCTCCTTCTTCTTCGCCTTCTGCTTGGCCTCCAGCTGGATGATGGAAAGCGGAGGGGGAACGATGGGGCTGGGCATTGCGCTGGCGGCAAACCTGGCTAGGAGGCCCAGGCCACTCTCGTCGAGGGCAGGAGACGAAAGCCTGTCAGTGCCGTCTGTCCCATAGTCCTCTGCTTCCTCCTCTTCCTCTTCGTCCTCCTCTTCGTCCTCCTCGGAGCTAGAATCTAGCACGCAGAAAAGAGGGAGCCCATTACAAACCTCACAGTGTTGTGCATCAGCCACATTTCCACCCCAAACCGGTAACTCTCCTGCTGCTCTGTGCTCACTGAGCCACCCCTGAGCCGAGCCAGATGATGTTGGCCACGGACACACTCGTGGTCTTTGCAGCCACATAGCTGGTGTCACCCTGCCTGCCACCACCCTTGAAGGACACAACTCGAAGAGGACCCCTTCGAGGCGAGGGAGGGAAGAGCAGGGTGTCGGCAGAGATTTGAAACGGATGCCAAACGCCCGTTCCCTGCAGCTTTCAGGAGGAATTAAAAGCTTAATTCCTTTGAAAATCCCGACCTCGAAGCTGTGGGATTCCCCTCCCGCCCACCACCTCTTCCTCCGTAACAAAATCCATTCGCGGGATCAGAATCAAGAGATCAGCACAGAAGGGGAATACCGGGGATCAGGCTGCGCCACAGCAGGAGGCAAGGAGGGACACAGAGAGGAGAAGGGGCAGGAGGCAAAAAATGCAAAGAGGGGGAGGGAAGGAATCATCTGAAAGCGATGGATTTGGGATGCAGAAGAGGGGAAAGTGTAGGTAATGTTGGAGACAAGGAGGAGCGTTTAAATGCTCTGCCTCAAAACTCTCCGTGTCCTTTCATTTCCCTCTCCACAGCTCAGGCTCGGCACAGGCAGGAAATTTAATTCTGGCGAAGGAACGAGCCTCGCTGCCTGCCCACGGTTT
>NW_009724943.1:11049-13928 GCF_000703405.1 Apaloderma vittatum
TGCCTCGGCTTGTGCCCACAGGGAGCAGCGGGCTGGGGTTTTCCTCTATTTCGGAGGTAGATGCTCTGAGAGCGGCACCTCTCCCTTCCTACAGCGCTTCCCCAGAGCCTCTCAGCAGCTCAAAGGGAATTAATGGTAACAGCAACTCATCCAGTGAGAGAAAGCCGCTATGCAAAACGCACACATACCCCACGCATCCATATACACACATATACAAGCACACTTATCAATAAATATATATATATATAGCCTGGGTCTGGGAAGAAAGGTGTTTAATTTCTCTTGAAATTGAGGGCTTAAGGGTGGCTGGAAAATTGCCACCGCTAGCAGGAGCCCTGCTCTCCCTGCCTGAGCCCCCTCGCCAGCCCCCCCGCTACCCCTGCGGCTGAAAGCCAGCCAAAGGAGAAACCAGATCCCTTCAGAATGAGCTGGAATGAACACGAAAATCCTTTTCTTCTCACGTATACCCTCTGGGGTAGACAAAAAAGTCCTCAACACCTGGATGTTAAAAAAAAAATAAAAGCCCACACAACCCACAAGTGTTGTTTTTTCCACTTTGGATTATTTTTCCGTCACATTAGAATGTCAGAAAACAGAAAATTCTTACATGTTATCAACTGAAGTAATGGCCGGCTATTTTTATTTTTTAACAAGGAGACCTTATCTCCATAGCACACATCAGACAGTCATGGAATACTCGTTTTTTAACTGCATAGAAAACCCTTCCTCATTTGAGTTGCTCAGGCTGGTTCCCTATGATATCAAAATGCTGCTAAACCTAAAGCCCTGCAGAAAACACCGAAAAATACAGAGCCCCACTCACTCCTCACATAAAAAAACACACGCAAAAAAACCATAAAACCTGCAGCAAATGACAGCTCCTGGGTCACTGACATCTGATTTGTGTGATCTGTCCAAATTCTGGAGGTTACTTGGTTTTGAATGTCCATTTTAAGACTGTACCTTTTTTTTTTCCCCCAAACAAGCCAATTCTTATCACTAGAATTTTTTTTTCCCATATGTGTCGTGTTGCTGACTCCAGAAATACTTAAAAAAAATACAATATCCTATATCCTGCAGCAAATGAGGATAAGATTCCTTCCCCTACCAGAGGGCACAACTGCTGGTTTTCTACCAAAAAAGAAAAACAAAAAGTCGGCTTTTGAGATGTAGAAAACACCTGCCTGAACATCAGCAAAACTGTGCTCAAGTTCAGCGATGCCTGAGTTCAACGATGAGGGGTACTGAGACCCCCTCCACACATATTTGGCTCCAAAATTCAGCAATCCTCAGCAAAACCAGAAGAAAATAAAAAGAAAAAAAAATGGCTCGGAGGCCCTGACTGCCCCGGGGCTGCGGCGGACACGGGCAGCATGTGAAGAGGACGCGAGGGTGCCCAGCAGCGCCCGTGCTTCAAACGCACCAAGGTAAAAATAACTTAAAAGCCAAGACTGAGAGCAGCTATTACTCAGGCCACAGAAAGCGCGCGATGCAGTAACGCACCTGGCGCTTAACCTGAAGTCTTTCAAACACACAGGGTCACGCTACGGAAAGAAAACTGAAGAGAGCTTCTCGTCGGCATTTTTTCCCAAACCGCTTCTATTTTCACATGCACGAGATAACAATTCTTCCACCCTCAAAATAAACACGTTTTAACGCGCTCGCAGATCCATCCTCCTCCACCTCTCCTGGCGAGGGCACATCCCGCTAACTCCGCTCTACACGCACAGCACAATCCTTGCTCCTCTTCCTCAGGTTGTTTTCTTTTTTTCCCCCAAGGGACAAAATAAAACGAACAAATGTAACAAAAAGAAGACATGTGGGGCTAGGCTCCAAACCCACGTGCTTCTAAATGAAGTGCCCCAAATTCACGGGTGTGGTGGGGCTCCACGGCCATCTGCACGGCTTCCTGGAGAGACTCGTGACGTCTGGATTTAACGCGAAGCCGGAGTTTTACTCCTGCTGTGCCCAAACTATGTGTGGGCTTAAAATCAAATATGCCCAGATGCCTTTACACAACTCAAGCCAATTTTCTTTTCTCCCGAAAAGGTGATTTTCAGTTAACAATGGAGAAAAAGACATTTAAAAAATAAGCTTTTCCTTCAACGGTAATTCTGTTAACGCTGAGCAAGAGAAAAAACCCCCACTCAATGTTAAAAATATCTTTTTAACTGACATTTTTAAGAGCATGTATATGTGTATATATACCCACACACGCAACCACACGTGTACATAGAACTCCACAGCCAAAACAAACAATAAGTTAGTATTTAAATGCTTCTGATGCCAGATAAACTGAAGCCAAAGAAGGTTTGGGGGTTTTCTTCCAAAATTTTTACCTGCATTAAATTAAGAAGAAAACCAAATTAAAGATACTACATTTACTCATTGGTTTTAACAACCAAGCTGTTGTGGTATTTTGCTGTAGGAGAGCAGTAAATGAAGATTTGGTAATGATGAACAGAAATTGGTTAAAGCAATTTGTTCTTTAAAGACTGATGTAACAAGACAGATTGATGGGGTTGTGGAGAGGAAAGGCTTGGGAAGGGGGGGAGAAAAAACACAGAAGAGTCATTTCACATTGTAAAAAAAACAACATGATTTTCTCGTAACACCAAGCAGGCCTACAGCGGACAAAGTAGGCTAAGTACAGGCAGACTTTAGACAGCTCCTGGGTCACTGACATCTGATTTGTGTGATCTGTCCAAATTCTGGAGGTTACTTGGTTTTGAATGTCCAATTTAAGACTGTACCTTTTTTTTTTTTTCCCCCAAACGAGTCAATTCTTATCACTAGAATTTTTTTTCCCATCTGTGTCGTGTTGCTGACTCCAGAAATACTTAAAAAAAATACAAATATTACAACTATCACATTGGAAT
>NW_009724943.1:13959-17175 GCF_000703405.1 Apaloderma vittatum
TGTAGGGAACCAGTTCCCCCTCGCTGTGGTTGGGTTTCATTTCTTCATTGGGGTAAAATCGTCCTCCAAGCTGGGGAGAGGAGAGCAGGGAAGCAGGTACTAATTTCTTAAGGGAAACAAGAATATGGAAAAGGAGGAGGTGTAAGTCTTCTGTCTCAGAAAGCTCCAGGTATTACCTATCCTGACGGTTTTCACATGTGGCTTTAGCCCACATTGTCCTCTCCCAAGATCACCGGAGGAAAAACCACAAGCTTTGCTGGTGATCAGGAAGGCAACGTGGTCTGCAAGAAAGCAGCGTGTCCCTTCCTCTTCCATCTGAAACCAGATGAAAACGGGTCTTCCCGCAGCTACTCCTCCCTGTGACACAGCCAGCAGCAGGGCCACGGCCAGGGAATTACCCTGACACCTGTATGGTGAAACCAGAAACCTCTCAGGACAGCGGCAGAGCCTTCGCAGGCAGCGCCACGGCTCCTCGTCTCGGATCCATCTGCAAATCCTTCCCTTCGCTGGCTTAAGGGGTTCCCTAAAAGGCAGCAAAGCATTTCTGGAGTCCTCAAACACACGCACACAGGTAAAACCTTCCACAGCAGATTCTTCACGGACAGAGGGAAGTCAAAAACGGGCCAGCGATCCCCTTGGAAAATTAAAATAAACGAGAGAATGCGGAGAGCGATGTGCCACTATTCACGGAGGTTAACATGGAAACATCCGAGGCTGACAGATGACAGAAAGAAAAGTTATTTTTGCCTACCTACATAACAATGGTCAAGGTTCGGGTTCATGGCTAGTGACCCTCGCTGAGAAGTGTCTGCCCTACAACCACTTTGCTTCTTTAGTGCAGCGTGAGAGCAAATGCAAGAGACCGACACAGACATTCAAAGCGTCATGGATAGGGGCAGGGGTGAAAGGGTTGGTCAAGCAGCTGCAAGGAGAAAGCGAGCACTTCTAGAAAAGCCGAGGTTATTAATCGGTTTAGTATCAGGGAAAGCCATTAGAAAACCCTATTACCCAAATATCCCTTCAAGTAATGCTTCTGAGAAAGAACAACCAAATAAAATAAAATAAAATAAAATAAATCGTTTGCAGAAAAAACTCCAAACTGTAAGCGATAATCCCTCCCCGCCTCCCCCTCCCTGCCCACCTCCCACCCCAAGAGGTTTTGCATCTTTGGTTTCCCCACCAATAAATGACTCCCCAGAGGGATTTACAATGCATTTCCCCATTTGTTCCAGCTTCCCCAACCTCCTCCCATATCCCCTCCCCTCTCTAGAATTTATCCCATAAAATTGGGATTTTTATTTATTTTTTTTTTGTAAAGCAGACAGGTTACTTGAAAAATAGACAAAGCCAATTAGGGACAAGTTATTACCTATCTGCTTACCTGGAGCAAAACCAAAAAGCAAACCCCCAAAAACTCCAAGAATTTGGCAATTTAAAGGGATTGATATTCTCAAAATTTCCAAAAGCAGCAAAATAAACAAAGAAAAGATGCAGGGAGGGACAGGGAAGTGAAGAATGAAAGTTAACACTGACTCCTCATGGAAATGTGGCAATCTCACTCTTAAATAAAATCCACTAGCCCCAGAACTTTTTGGGTTATCTAAAGAATAATCTTATTTTTTTAAAACATGTATTTCTCTCTTTTAAGTTTTCTTTGACATGCATTGTTGGCTCCAGGCCAGAGCCACATCAAACCAAATCAACTTTCAGTTTCTTTCTGCTGTGTTTGGTACATTTTATTTTTTTTTTTAGCTTAAATTCTCTCTCTTTGGAGGCTGGGCTGGGAGGGAAGAAAAAGCAAACAGGTGCATGGAAGGAATTAACATCAAAACACTAGGAGAAAACAAAACAAAAGCAAAACTATCCAGCCCCATTTTCAATTAACAGCTGGCTGAGCAGTGTGAAATACTGAAAGGCTTTTGCTGGGCTACATCCAGATCTGCCGTGCAACTTAGATGATAACAACTGGGGATGCTCTCGCTTAGCATTCAGCCCAGACGAGCCACTTTCTTTTGGGAGCTGAGGGCTCATTAAAATGACCTTTCCCCATGATTATTATTTAATGAGCGTGCTCTAAAACAGAAACCCCTTGTGCCTCTGGAGGAAAAGTCTCAAGTAATCTCTTTTCCCACTGAAGTACTAATGACAAGCCGACCAAAAAAAAAAAAAAAAAAAAGGCTGCAAGAAAAAAACTGTGGTGAGAGAAACTGCAGAATCGAATTTAATGCAGTAACTGCTACACCCTTGAACACTCGGCATCACGTCTGGGCATCTGAAAAAAATTAGCGCCCAAAAAGAGACGCAAAAACTCGGCATATACATTTTAAAAAGCGGAAAAAGAAAAATTTCTGGATGTTAAATGATAATGGGGACCTTACACCCAGCACCCTCCTGCAGCAGCAAGGGCCAAGTGCCTCCACGTTTTATTTGTCTGCCCCGAGAGAGTCTACCAGCAGAGGAAACCAACTGAGAAAGGAAAAAAAAAAAGCACAAAACTGGGTGAACGAAATAAAAAATAAAAGTAATGGGATTGAAGGGGTTGGGGGAGAAAGGCCTAGGCTTTATCTGGACAAAGGCAGCAGGGATATTTGAATAATAGAGAGTACCCCAGACTAGGTTAATTCCAGTTCTACTCATGGGGAGTGGGAGCAGGAGGGGGATGCAGAGCAGGATGAGGTGAAGCGGCAACCTAATCGCCTGATAAGAGACACAGCAAGAGAGACAAGGTACACAGGTTTAGTTAAAAATGAACTCGATACGTTTAATAAAGCTCGGTATACCAAATCGCAGTACAAACATCAAGTCACACGGCCACACGACAGTATCCCGATATTCAAAAAAAAGATAGGAGAAAGGAAAAAAAAACATGGAAAGCAATTAAAAAAAGGAAAAAAAAGCTCCTTCCAAACATCTACAAGGGTCATGGCAAAATAAAATAATAAGAAATAATAGTAATAATAATAACATAATGGTGGTGGAGGCAGCAAGGAAGAAAGTGAGGGAAAAACTGAAGGGAGGAAGGGAACAGGAAAGCAGGGAGAGGCGGACACCAAAACCCATTTGATATAAAAGCTCTAAAAGAGCCAGCCAGTAATAATATCACAATGATACAGGTACAAAAAGGACAAAAAATGAACCATCGGGCTGCTAAAGCAGGCTACGCTGCCAAGAACAAAGATGGCCGCCCTGGCTCCGACCATCAAAATGGCTGACCCC
>NW_009724944.1:0-765 GCF_000703405.1 Apaloderma vittatum
AGCAGCTGGCTTTATGCGGGTTTTTATACCGGTTTTATGCCGGTATAACTGGTTTTGAGAGAGGAGCAGACGCAAAGAGATGTCACAGGGTGTGAATTTTACGCGCGTTATGAAGCGCTTCGGGGTTCAGAGGGGGCAGAAGTGGGCTCTGGAGGACAGAGATTTTTCCTGAGCTCGACAGGGTGAGCCAGCCTGGGTGTTGTGGCCGTGCAGGCAACACATCTGGGTTTGTTCGTATCGCTGTGCAAGAAATCTAATTCAACGGAGCTTTTGCTGGAAAAGCCACAGTTTGTTCTGTGGATTAACTGGCCCAAAGCTCTGAGCACGGCTGCTCTGAGCCTGTGCCCTTGGGCAGGGTTTGCCTGGCTCCTTTTAGACCCTCCGGAAAGCGTTTGGCTCCTCGTGGGCAGGAGGTTGGCATCCCCAGGGGCTCCCGGCTCGGTGTTACAGGGTATTTTGATGAGCAAAAGAACCAGAATAACTGAAACGGCCTCTTGGCATGGTGAGAAGCTGAATAGAAGGGATTTTAATTGCTAAATAAAAAACATGTGGAACGGGTTGTCAGGGAGCAGCTGCTCTTACGACCTTACTTGCTGTACCTTTGTCACTGCATAATTAGGAGATGAGTTAAGGGCTTAATGCCGGCGCTTCTCGGTTTCCACATTGTTGTAACCCCATCTCCTGATGCCAGTCGGCCCTGGCGGGGCAGAGCCCAGGGCTGTCCTGCAGGATGGTGTTGGCAAGAAACTTCTCCCCAGCAGGTCC
>NW_009724944.1:812-14975 GCF_000703405.1 Apaloderma vittatum
GGGGGCGGAATTTTTTTGGCCAACGCTGTCCTTGGAGATCCTCCCTGGGTCAGTCCGTCCCTGAGATGTAGCCCCCTCTGTCCTCTTTGGTTCGAGCTGTGCCACTGTTGAATCCCAAGGAAGGCAGTTTGCTGGATTTTGTGGGAAGCTGGATGTTCCTTGCAGGTTGCTCCGGGTGAGTGTTGGTGCTTGGCAGCGGGGTCACTCTCGGCACGGGGTGACCCTGCGAGGGACAGTCTCCTCTAGAGCTTGAGCGTTGTGTCCCTTCCAGCAGGTTCCCGTTGCTGATGACCCTCGGGCATGTCCACAGGGTCCTGCTTGTGGCAGCGGGCATCTGTGGGTGGCAGCTGGAGGCCCTCAGGAGGCCCTGACCAGGCACTAAAGTGGAGACTGATCCCACAATCAGTCCCCTGGGCTGGGGGTCCCTTGGGGAGGGAGCGGAGAAGCAGGGCTAGACGTGGGCAGCAAGGGGAGCTGGGCAGATCCGTGCTGTGGAGCAGAAATACCCCTGAGCAAAGCTGTCTCTGCGCTGGACCCATCTCCCAGGAGCTCCTCGAGCATCCTCTGCAGGGGGTGGAGCCGTGGGGCTGCACAGCGGCACGTCAGGGGGCTCCCGAGGCACCCCAAGGACTCCTGAGGGCAAAAACCGTCGGAGTCTTTCCAAAACGTGTGGCTGGATGCTTGCCTGTCCTCGGTGGAAGGTTGGAAGATAAGGTTGTTGTCTCTAAATTTGCTAAAATCTTTGGAAGGAATAGCAGAAACCGCTTGCAGTGGGAGGGTGTAGTTGTGCCGTGAAGTCTCCTGGGTGCTCACTGACAGGGTCACAGCCCAGCGTGGCGTGAGGGGGGTTCCCCCACAGCTGCCTGTCCCCGTCACCCGAACTGGACCTGGGCACGATGGTATCAAAAGGGAAAGGTCCCAGCTAGTTGGCACTTCAATAGGGATGTGGAATGGCATAGTAAAAAAAAGAAAAAAAATAAATAATGCAGACTCCGGATCGCTGTCTGAATAATACATGCCCAAAGACAAATGGGCGTCTTCGCAGCAGACGGCTGTTTAATTTCCTGAATCCTGGGAAGGGCACTTTTTCTGGGCATGGGGTGGAACACTGTCAAGTTTTAATTTGGCTTGGCAGTGTCGCACAGCCTGTTTGAGCAAGTCGGGGAAGGCGAGTCTGGAACTCATTAGGGCTTGTTGCAAGGGCCTGAAAATTTGATTTTCAATCACTGTTGGGTTTAATTATTGTGGATGTCTTGCCTAGCGTATTATGGGATTGTTTCTGAGGAAATTAAAACAGCATGAGCAGGACGGCATTCTGTTTGGCAAATGGGTTGTTTAGATTAAATTCTAAATGGAAAGTTAAAACTTGAAAGAAAGATAAAGCGCGATGGCTGGCATTTCGCGTGGCCTGGAGCGGGTTCAGCTGGACGGTGCAGGCAGCAGGATTTGTGTACTGTTCTTGCTAAATTCAGTCCGTTTGTGTCGGGAGAAGAAAATAACCTTGGCTGTTCAAAGCCAAGGTAAAGTTTACCCAATTAATATGAATTTTGGTTCTTTAACTTTTTCTTCGGTCCTTTAGTGTGGGTTTTTGCAGCCCTCCGAAGCAGAGCGTAGGACAGGAAAAAGTGTTGCGAAGGGTTCAGATGCTTGAGAACTTCTCTGTGTACCTCTGTGGACATGGATGGGAATGCTATTAAGGATTGGGACCTTTCCCTTTGTAAAGTCCAGAAGTGTAGAGCTTTTTAAAAAACTTGGGAAATACATTCTTTCTTTTCTTTTTTTTTAATGAACGTTATCCCTCGATTGGGGCGTAGAAGACCCTTGCACTGTGCTGCCGCATGGCACGGCAGTCGTGGGGCGAGACCTGGCCCCCAAAGAACGGGGGCCCAGAGGTTTTCTCCTGCAGGATGCAGCTGTGAAATCTCTTCTGCTCAAACCCACTTTTGGAGAATTTGAGCACGCGGTGATGAAGATGGCAAGTGCAAGTGCCTGCAATGCCAGCGCCGCGGTCCTTTAATCGTGCTCGTGGAAGCACTGTCAGGAGCAGTGTGAGCGATTTCATCTCCACTGTTGAAGGCTGGACCTCAGAACTGTAAGAATTAGACCTCCAAAGGTTATTTGTCCCTCGTGGGCTTCTTGCAGGTTCACCATTTCTGGTTATGGCCTTCACCAGCAAGAGCTCAGGGTTTTATTAGGAGAAGTTGGTGCCTCCTCTCGATGGCCGAGGAGTTTGGTCCCTGTGGGGACGGGTTTTCCACGGCCGTGTCACCCCCGTGCCCCTCTGAGAGCTGGTTTGTACTGGTGGGACCGACCCCCTGCCCCGAGAACAGCACCCTCGGGTGGGGGCCCAGGGGAGGAAGCGCGGCTGCAGCTGTGGGGAAACAGATGTTGATCTTAGTGCAGAAACCTGCTTAGCTCCGGACAAGTATTTATAGATAATGAAATCATAACGCAGCACATGGGGTTAAAGAGCTTATTTTGGGACTTGGACTCAGAGCTGAGTCAAGGCTCATAAAATACAATTTACAAGTTACAAAATCCCTCTCACCCTGCAGGGAGGCAGTGTCTGGAGTATCTGTTTAGGCTTTTAGTTTTTTCTCTTTTTTCCCCTTTTTTTTTTTTAAAAAAAAAGGTAATATCGTATTTCAGCCATTCAGGAAAAGAGGTATTTCGATGTCCTCACTTGAAGCTATTGCTGCATTTAAAGATGGGGCTCAGAGAAAGGGAAAGGTTTCAGGGCAGCTATTTGCGGTTTCTGGAAGAGCACGAGTTTTCTCCTGATGCTGATCACCAGCCTGATCACTCACGCTTTTACCACCTCACCTACCTCATGTTCAGGAGTGGCTCTTGCAAATCAGTGGGAGAGGTGAGAGGAAGGAGAGCCTCTTCTTCCTTATCCTGAGGGGTGGGTGATCCCGGGGAATTAAAGAGATGCTGGTGAACGGGAGGGTGTGCTGGCTGGCTCACTGGAAAAGGCAGAGTGCAAAGAAAAATACTGGAAATAGTGGGGAAATAAGGAAAATAGAAAGTTTTGTGGTTTGTTTTTTTTTCTGCTAGTACTTAATTGTGGATGCTGTTAGCTGTATCTTTCAGACATGCAAAATTATATATTTCTGGGAAAGTGACTTTTGGTTGTGCCTGTGGTGTTAAAGCCTGGGTTAAGAGAAGGATGGAAGCGCTAAAGAGCTGTTGCATAAAAACTGCCAGGCAAATATCATTATTAATTCCTAGTGCAGTTGTGTATGTCTGTCAGAAGCTTTAAATGCTGGAGCCTTATTGCCTTACCTACTGAGAAAATGGGCTGAATTCTATCAGGATTAGCTTTTGTATAGTCTTTGGCAAATTATTCCAGGTAGGGTTTCATTGGGAAGGAACCTTTCATAGACTGAAAAAACTACTGTCATCAGAGGAACACAGGAACGCAGAAGTACCCAAAAGCATCATGGCTGGCTGCCTGTGCCCTTCCAGTATTTGGGGTGGCACAGCCCTTCAGCTTCTGTGTTGGGGCTCAGGGCATCCCCAGCCGCAAAATGAACTTGGACTTCTTCATTTGCTCTTTCTGAAGACCCGGAAATGTGTCACTCAAAAGCACCTCGCTTTATTTTTCCCTCTGTATAAGAGGTGTTAAGATTATGAAGCTCCAAGGGGGGGGAAAAAAAAAACACAAACATGCCCTGTGTTCCTCCTGCCCACACTGCCAAGCCCACTTGGACTACCAGAGAGCATCCTCCAGTGTCAGCTGCAGGTGAGCTGGTCCAGTCAGCCTCGTGTCTTCATCCAGAGCATCAGGACCAGTAACTGGGTGGTACTTCTCCTACTTTAAAGTACTGGTCCTGGATCTGGATGATGAGGGTGGGAACCCAGACCCGTAGCCCCAGCGGCTGGTGTGATGACTTCCCAGTAGCTGTCAGAGGGCTGCTGATTTACTTTATCTTTCCTCTTAAAGACTTCAAGCCCAAACCATTAATTTTTCACATTTTTTTTACATTCTTACACAGCTGGATGGGGATTTTGGAGGGCTTTGTGACAGTGGCCAGACTCCGTGGGAACCTTGGAGCTGGTGTGGTGAAGCTGCGAGGCAGGAGGATGGGGTGATGGAGAGGGAGGGTGGCCCAGGCATCCCTCTGCCTTTCTGTGCTGTGAAATGCCTTTGTGCCCTCGGGCACGCTTTTAGATTTCTTGTGCCTTGGTCTCCTCAGCTGTTCAAAGTGGCTGGTAGAGCTGGGAAGGTACTTGGGGAGGAGTGGATCAGTCGTGCTGTACAGAAATTTGGCAGAAGCAGCTCCTGAAGCTCAACGTCTTGGTGCACCGAGAGGACCCCTCTCCTCATGGTTCTCCCCACTCCGTACACCGACCCATGGCTTGGCTTGGTTTCATAATTAGGACCAAACATCTGAAGCGCCGTCTGGCCTGTGGAAAAATCTATTCATCTTATTTTTTTTTTCAAAGTTTGCCTTCCTCTTATCGTTAATTCACACACTGTTAGTGGAGAAAGGAATGCTGCCAGCTATGTGCTCTTGGAAGAGCGAGATGTTTGCAGAGGCTCTGGTTCTGTTGTATCTCCCTCATCCTGCAGGTTGGGATCTGGCAGCTCCATTGAAATTGTTTTCTCAGATATCGGTGCCTTTTTCTAGTCTTTGTGTTGCTAAAATAAAAGGCAACAAACTTCTTACCCTGTAAAGTTAATACCAACAAGTATTCCACATGAAACCAGCTCATTCACTGGTGACTTAAATAAATCCTATAGAGAGAATTTGAGATGAAATACAGTCTTTTGAGTGGTTTTTTTCTTTTTCCCCACGAGTGTGGTAATTTGGATAACTGCTTGCTCTGAGTCTGGCAGAGAAACAAATTGCTTTTGGGTCATGAATACAATAGATGTTTTCTGTCTATGAAAATGAGAAGAAAATAAATCAAAACAATCCTTTGCTGTTCTCAGTCAAAATTACAATAGCGAGTGTGTATATTGAGTAGCAAACGTGTGTATTGATGAATGCACTTTTAAGTTGTTTGCCCTTCCAGGTTCCAAGCTTTCAGTGCCTTCTGTGTTTATCTGAAGTTCTGGGCTGTCTTTTAGGTTACACCAAGAATGAGGTTTGAATTTATTTTTTTTTATTTTTTTTTTTGATGTGCACTTCCACTGCACCCAGTGAAGGTGGAGCAGTAGAGGGTAGCTCAGCCCTCAGCACTGCCGTACCCTAGGGAGTGCTGGTGATAACTGCCCTCGCGCTTACATGTATGTACAAAAGCTAGCCAGGTGATTTAAATCAGCTTTTTGTGCGTACCGAGCCTATCTCTCTCCTGCTTCTAACTAAACCACGGCCCCTTGGATGTGTTAATATTTTGCTGTTGGGCTTGGCTGATTTTTCCTCCCGCGGCCCATGTAAATAGTGCTTGGCTTTAGCTGGTGGAGGTGTTCTCTTCCAGAGCTCTCAGCGTTCCCCTTGCTGTGATAGATGCCTCTGCGGTTAGGTGTAAACCCTGACACCCTCCAGCTATTAGAAATCCGCACGGAAGTTTGAGCTAGCTCCCTATTATTACGCAAGCTTAGCTCCATTATAGTCAAATAATGTCAACAAATGAATTGCTATCCATAAACTCCTCCATTGTGCTGAGCAAGCCGGTCCCACCCATGTGAGTGTTTTCCCTGTTCTTTGTTCAAGGGACTTTTTCAAAGCTGGAGCTGTTAATCTCCAAAAATCCATTGCAGCTGGAGGAACCCCACCCAAAGCGTTCACGTGTCCCTTCGCTTCCCGGCAACTCGCTGCTGCCCTGGCCGTGGTTTATTGGGGCTGAGTATCGAACGCTTGAGGGTCTTGCAGAGGCTGCACAGAAGGGTTTGTCCTGGACGTGCCATGGGGGCTGAGGAGCGGTCTGGCTGCAAGGAGAGGTGAAACGAGGACCTGGGCTCTGAAGCGCTGTTGGGAACTTTGTCATAACTTTTTGGAAACCAAGCTTTTCCTCCTCCCTCCCTAAAAAGGAGGAGAAAGCATACTTGAGGTAGTTACGTGTCTCCATCACCATTTTTAGCCTCCAAATAAGGTGTTGTGCAATGCGTGCTTTTGGGATCCAGAAACCTCTGCAGAAGCAGGAGAGCTCAGCTGCACCAGCCCCTTCTGGAGCTGGGGCAGCCGCTCCCAGGAGCCCTCTCGGAGGCTGGAAGTGCTGGAGAGGAGCCCTGCTCTCGTGGGGTTACCCTTCAGCCCCCTCGTGACCCTGTTCTCTGGCATCCAGCACGGCAGCGGGAGCAAGTAGAGTCCTGCCTCGTGTCCCAGCATGGGCAGGGTCTGTGTTCGTGGAAGCTCTGAGGGACTGCACCAGTCCTTGATCAACAACCACATTGGCCAAACGTGCCAAAACCCTGAACCTTATTTCAAGCCGGAGTTCCTCTGAGGATGCACCTCCAGGTTAATATTCCAGCTGTGACCCTGCAGGTCCGCTCACCCTCGGCAGCAGCGGTGACCGGTGCAGCTGCTGACCAAAGGGATGTCCTCTTCGGGCTGAAGATGCCCTATGTTTTCACGTGGTACCTGCTGATGGTGAAACCCTCCTGCTAGGGGCTACCTTGGCCTCTCGGGATGTCTATTTTCCATCAGCAGGGCTACACAAGCTCTTTTTGTGATTAGACCAAGGTCCCCGGGGATTTGCAAGAGAAAAGACAACTACAGGTCTTCTGAAGGAGTATGGTCTAAGCATCCCCGATCAGATAGGGATCTCCTTACTTAGTTATCATCCCTTTGTTACAGTGACTGATTTAGCAGCTGGAGCTGGCCCTGCTTTCCTCTTTCCACCTTGTTTGTCACTTAACCAAGTCTGTGCTGTGGTCTCATGACACGTAGTGTGCTTCTACTGAGGGTCAAAGCTAACTTACCAAGTTTGTCCTGACCCTGTACCTTGTGCACAGCTGAAGAGAGGTGGTATAAGGAGCATCTAATGGCAAAAGAAATGGAAGAAAACTGTGTCACCAAAAAGCAAGTGGCAGCACTTTCCTCGTGCGGTGTCATAGCAAGTTCTTCAGCATGTTCTTCATTAAAGTTCTTAAAGGAAAGCAGAATATTGCTGTGGGTTCTCGTGGCACTTGGTGGGTTAACCTGTGTGTTACAGGTGTTCACTGGGACCTCCCAACTAAGTTTAGCCTGAATTCTCCTCTTTGTGGAGGTGCTAAATCTCTGGCACTAAACTGCTCATGAGGAAAGTGGGAAGAAGTTTCCCCTTCTCAGAATGAATTTCAAGTCTTGTGGATGTGACAGCAGCTTTTTTTCTCCACGTGCCATTGAGGATAGTCCCCTTGCCCCAAACTCAGTTGTGAAACTAGCTTCGGTAGAGCTTTTGGCAAAGAGTCGCTGGTCAGAGGGTAGTGATACACAGAAAAACCCGTCTGGATTCTCAGCCAGTGAGTGGAGCAAGCCGATGGAGCTGGACTCTTACCTGCTCATAACTTCTAAGCAGGGATCCGTCCCAGCAGACCTTGGAAGCTCCACGCTCCTTTCCAAAGGTGTCCGCAACGCTAAACCGAGATGGAACCAGCTTTGGGTTTGTTCCTTGTCACAAGTCATTATAGGTGCTCTTATTTTCCAACCGCTGAGTGAACTTAACCAGTGTCTGGGATGGCCCTGCCTTTGGCCAGTAAAATAGTGAACCATGGTATTACTGGCATATTCCCCAGATTGTTCAAAGATGTTTTTGTGGGTAGAATGGCCTCAATTTCCTATCATTTCACTACCTAAGAATTTCCTCTGCACTGACTTGCTTTCTCTCCCTCAATAGCAAGAATGCTATAAGTCAAAAAAAGCCAAAACAGAAATCTTAAAACTCAATGTATATCTGGCCATGGTGAGCAGAAATTGCTTTTCTTCCAAGCAGTTTATTGACACAGGCTGCTTTTTTTTTTTTTTTTTAAAAGCATTGCAAATATCTTCAAACTCTTTATCTTAAACTATAGTATCTCCTTGTTTAATGTTGCCCCTAAGTGGGTTCGGGAATAGGTGGAGTCTAAGACAGTTAGGGGGAGCATTTATTTCGCATTATCTTCCTGGGTTTAGGGTTTTTGCAGTATCTTGTGTGTGTGTGTGTGTCTCTGTTTTTTTAACAGAAATCTCCTTTTATATGAGGAGCTGGAGCGGAGCAGTGAGGAGAAGCCCCATATCTGGGCAGGAAGTGCTGCTGACCAGGCAGCCCAAGCACCGGGCGGCCGTGCCTGTTGTGTTTGGCCTCGGCACCGAGATGGGACCGGGAGCGGCTCCAACCTCCCTCCACTCCGGAGGGAGCGAGGGATCGCGCTGTCCTCCAGACGGAGACGTGGCTGGGCCCCCAGTCGTGGTGAGGAGATGCTGCCCACAGTGTCGGAGCTCGCCAGGGAGGGTGCTGCAGCTTTTGGTGGTCTCCGCGCGGAGAGAGCTCCAGGTGCCTTTGCCCAGGCTGCTCCCGCTGTGCCACAAGGATGTCCCCAAGGCCTTGTGGGGCCATGAGCCCCGTGTGGTCCCCCTCCAGACGGAGACGTGGCTGGGCCCCCAGTCGTGGTGAGGAGATGCTGCCCACAGTGTCGGAGCTCGCCAGGGAGGGTGCTGCAGCTTTTGGTGGTCTCCGCGCGGAGAGAGCTCCAGGTGCCTTTGCCCAGGCTGCTCCCGCTGTGCCACAAGGATGTCCCCAAGGCCTTGTGGGGCCATGAGCCCCGTGTGGTCCCGTATATCTCCAGCTCGTGTGGTGAGGAGCGCTGAGTCAGGGCACCGGCACCTGCAAACGAGTCTGCGAGGAGGTTCGGAGCTCCTGGTCGCTGAGGCCTGTGGTCTGGTCCTGGCTGGAGCAGCGCTCAAGCGGTGACCAGGTCACTTGTTCAGCGGTGACCAGGTCAGTCTTCTGCACTATCTGAAGCTGTATGTGGCCAGAGGTCCAGGCTAGGACTTGCTTAGTTCTGTCTTACTGAAGCGCAGGCCCAGCTTTTGCCATACAACCCACGGGCAAGGATCTCCTGTCGGTGCCAACGGGTTTGTTCCAGTGAAACACTAAGGGCAGTTCTAAGACAAGAGCTGAGACCTTGCTGAAGTAAATGTGATCTGTTTGCTGTGTTTGTTTGGGCCAAGCTGAGGTGTAGCTGGGGTGAGGCAGCAGTGGAAGTCCCAGAGCAGTTCCTGGGGTGCTGTCGGGGTGCTGAGGCGGGCAGCCGTGCCACAGGCTGCCCCCTGTTGGACTTGTCCGTCTGTCTGAGCTGGCTCTTTGGCCCAAGCAGGTGAGGGGCACTGCCGGCTGGATCCTAGCTCTGCTGGCTCGTGGGCATCAGGGTGCTCACCCTGCCCGTGGCAATGGACAATCTTGCCCCAAAGCCATCGTGTGGCTGCACTGGGAGCTGGGCAGGTGTCTTGGACACATCCAGCAGCCTGGGCACGAGTCCTTCAGCTCCCTGGGGTGACGAGTAGTGCCAGCCAGCTCTGGAGGGTGGCTGCAAGGGTCTTCTGGAGAGGACTGATCCAGGAGGTTCAGACTGAGTAGAAAGCAGTTAACCTCAATTAAACTTGGACCTGGGCCGTGAAGCAGAATTCATGTTTGGACAAGTAGAACAAATTCCCAGGTTGAACAAATTGGCAAGAAAGGGACTCGGTAACACTGAAGTAACAAAGTGAAAGAGGGAGTTTGTGTATGCTGTGGAGCTGGTGGGCTGGTGCCCACCCTTGGACAGCTGCGAGCTCCTGCCCTTGGGCTGTGAAGCTTCAAGTTGTATCGCTGGAGGTTCACGTACTGGTTCTTGCTACTGACAGTGCTTTTCCCTCTGCTTCCCCCTCATATGCAATGGAACTTTTCCAAATGAGTTTATTTAAACCAGATGTTTGTATTTTAAATAAACAACCATTCCTAGTCCCTTGTGTATACTAACAGCTTCTGTCTGACTTGTTAAGATGAGAGTCAGTTAGAAAAGCCTGTCAGTTAGTAGGCATCGAGCAGAGGGTTCCAGAACTGGCAAGATTTTAAGTGGTCTGTGCTGGATTCTTAAATGTCTTTATCTGTTCTGGAGAACTCGCACATAGCTGAAGAACCACAAATGTCCTGTTTTTTTGGATATTGCAGGCAGGGTGGAGTGTGTGTGTGCATATTAAGAGGATTTTTAAGATGCTATTTTATGAATTCCCGGGGTGAGAGGTCTTTTCACTGCCTTCAAAATACACGGAAAAACTGCAGATGAAGAATGAGGTGGACACTACAGGTGAAGGCTGAGGCACAAATGCAATCCCAGTCCTGGGGCACAGGGAGCTGGAACAGGCTGTCTCCAAGCCTTTGGGCTGTTTCCCTTGGATGAGCAGCCTCCTGGGGAGACTTAATAGCTGTGCGCAAAGAAAGTGCGTGAGGGCTTGTCTACCGTAAAATTGGCAAGCCAGCATCTGGCTGTTTCTAGAACTGTCTGTTAATAGAAGCTTTGTCATCATGGAATGATTTGAGTTGGAAGGGACCTCAGAGAGCATCTCGTTCCAATCCCCTGCCATGGCAGGGACACCTCCCACTAGATCAGGTTGCTCCAAGCCCCATCCAACCTGTTCTGTTTTCCTTCACCCTGCGGAGCCACAGCACCGCAGAGTGAAGTTGCTGAGCACATTTTCCCTCCAAATGCACTTTTTAAAAACAACCTGTTCTTTTACTGCTAGTGACTGCTCTGTTTAAAAATCATTTTTGGCAGGGATGGCTTCTGCCCATCACTGTTGTAAGGCTGGGGGGCGAGCAGGAGGATGGGGACGTGAGAAGTGGGGCTGGGAGAGGAAGACAGGGCAGGAGGAGGCATAACAAATACTGAATTAAATAGGGCTTGATCATGTAATGCAACACTATCATAACAGAAGCACACATGGACTGGATTAAGGTTGCACAGGCGAGGAACACCCTTCTCCAGCAGTAGAAACCTCTGCAGCCTCACTGATGGGCACATGTGTGTGCAGGAGTAGCCAATGCCTAGGGCAAGTGTGGATTCTGAGCGGGATTAAAGATCTGCTGCAAAACCTTGATGAAAGGGAGCAAGTGCCAAAAAGGACGTGGTGATGTGAGACCTGTATGTTAATGGAGAATGCAGACTGCAAGGCCTGAAGCGGTCAGAAAATTGCAAGATGCTGACGATTCGTAATGTTTGCCCAAGGACCACAAGTACTGGGTGCTTGGGGAGGTGGGTGATCACCCTGTGGTTCAGTCTCTGGCTGCACGGGGTCAGATGTGCCGAGATGGGGCGAAGCTCCAGTGATGCTGCCACTGCTTCTGCTGTGTGTGCATGTCCTGAGGCTGGGGCTGTCCTGGTTTTCCTTAAGTCCTTTTCTACAGGAGACAATCATGTCTTTCACACAGGAATCTGAGAATTTCCATAAAAACAACCAGGCTGAGGTAAATTCAGCGTCCTGTGGTGTCACTTCTCGCTTCCTGCAGCACTTTGTGCTTCTCCCATCACACCCCCCTGCATTCTTCACATTCAAAAAGCCATGTTTGATAAATCCGTGGTGCAGACACCAAAAGAGGTTTATTTTCCGATGTTATTGGGTCCTGTTGTGGTTCTTTGCTCGTGTCTCTCCTTTTTGGAGGTTTTTAGGACCATCTCTGTGCATCAGTGAGCACCCAGGTGTGTATCAGTGACTGTCTTCTGTTTTCAATGAGCAGCAGAAAGTACAGGACAACCACAGCTTTTTTCCACCACCAGCCTTTCCTCCCCAGAGCTTTTCCCCACTGTTTCCTGGAAACTACCCAGTGCCAGAGCCATGGAAACATGCCATGCTCCCAAAATACATTTGAGCCCCTGTAGAAAGACTAAGGAGGTCCAAGTAAAGCAAGTTTAGCCTCAGGTTGTGTCTCACTGTGCGACATTTCTGACGTGCACAGGTTCGTACGCAATATATAAACTGAATAAAAAACCCTTTTCATGAGACCTGAGGCCTCAGTGAGTGAGATTAAGGTGTCAGCACATTCACTGTTTGGGGGGCTGCCCCCCCTTGCTGTTCCAGACGTGCTGTCCTCCCTCACGTTGAGGTGAAAGCCTTCATCCCAAGCATCCCTAAATAAATTTATAGCAGGTCTGCACGGACAGTGCGCGGGTGGCGTTTGGGAGGTTCGAGGCTTCCCAGGACGCAAGGCATGGCTGAGGAAACCAGCGTCTGAAGGAGCAAACGCAGCACTGGTACTCTGGCCTCGGCTAATCTTTGAGGATAAAGCCTCTCCAACTCCAGTGTCCTGTTCTTTTCCAGATGTCGGGGAGCCAGCCGCCGTCAGGAAGAGGTGTGCCTTGTTTACGGTGCAGAGGGACGTGCGCCGGCTTCGAGCCACATTCCTGGAGGTAATGTCTTGACCTTGCTGGGCCCTGCCCTGCTGCTGTCCCTTTGCTCCTGGGGATGCTCAGGCTCCAGTGACTCGGAGCGCAAAGAGCTGCGGAGCACTTGGGAGGTGGGGGCAGGACGCTGTGCCTGGCTGGGGCAGCTGCTGAGCTGAGAAGACGCTCGTGCTCCCTGTCCTCCAGCCCCCCTCCCTCACTGGTCCTGCTTTTTATTTATTTTTCTCGGTTAAAATCCCATCCACAAGTGCTTAAACCAGGCACCACGGTGGCTGTTGCTGCTGCCTGTCCTGAGCATCCTGACAGCTGAAAGGGTGTGCTCCGTGACAGAAATGTCCTGTTATTTGATACTTTTAATTTTTCCTCTTAAAACCGCAAATTTAGGTAAATAATGTCAGTAGCTGGTGGGAACTGACTGGTGTCTGGCTCTGGGTGGGACAGCAGGCTGCTCCCTGCCCTATCTGCTTGCAAACCCAAACAGGAGAAACAAAGGGGGCTTTGAAATGGAAGGGACCTACCCAGATGTCGTTAATTAAAAAAGAATTAGTGCCCTCTAAGGTTGTCTTGCAAAACACCAGGCTCTTTTCTGTGAGCCCCCAGTATGGGTGGGCTGCACAGCTGGGGGGTGTCATGCTCTGGGGGGCTCTGACTTGATGCCTCAGCTGGGTAGAAATCCAGACTTTAAGACCCTAGCCTAGTTGAATTGCTGCTTTTTTTTTTTTTTTCCCCTTTTTTTTTCTGCCTCAAAGGTGAATTTGAATTGTACTTGTTCCAGGACCCTGCTGAATTATTTGGGGTTGCATCAGAGTTAGTTTGTCCTTTTTGCTATTGGCATTTGAGGGAAAGGCTGACAAGCAGAGAGTGGCTTTAAAGACTTACCTTTCTGATTCATAGCTACTATAATTAAAACCATAGACTCTGAGTTCCTCTTTTAGCAGTTCCTGTTTTAGCAGTCACTTCTTACTGGCATGTAAAGCGTTTGTAGGACATGAGGCTAATGCTCAGCTGCTGGAGACTGGTGAGGGTGGGAGATGTAGTGATGCTTGAAGAGACTTTCAGAGCTCGGGGAGGGCAGCAGGAAAGAGAGTGGGAGACTTTTTTTTATCAAGGTCTGTAAGAACAGGACAAGGAGCAACAGTTTTAAACTGGAAGAGGGTAGGTTCTAGATATAAGGAAGAAATTTTTTACTCTGAGGGTGGGGAGACCCTGGCACAGGTTGCCCAGAGAGGGGGTGGAGGCCCCATCCCTGGAGGCATCCAAGGTCAGGTTTGATGGGGCTCTGAGCAACCTGAGCCAGGGAAAACTGTCCCTGCTCCCTGCAGGAGGCTGGACTAGGTGACCTTTGAAGGTCACTTCCAGCCCAAACCATTCTGTGACTCTTGAAAGCTGGAGGGACTATACAAAGGTACATAGTGACAGGATGAGGGATAATAGATGTAAACTGAAAGAGGGTAGATGTGGATTAGGTGTACGGAGGGAGCTCTTCACTGTGAGGGCAGGGAGACCCTGGCTTAGGTTGCCCAGCCCCTCCCTGGCAGTGTTCAAGGGCAGGCTGGAGGGGACTTGGAGCAACCTGGTTTAGCAGAGATTGGAACTAGATGGTCTTTAAGATCCCTTCCAAAGCTATCCTATGAATCATGCTGAATTCCCGCGTGTGGCTCAGGCCACAGGAGCTTTTTGTCTTGCGCCAGACCCCTGCTCTGTGTTTAAGCTTTGGAAGAGGTTATGGCTCTGTGGCTTGAGCCATCGCGTGCCTCCCGCGTCCCAGCTCCCAGCGAAGGGACGCTCTCGCTTGTCACCCACAGGAAGATCTGTCGGTCGTGCAAGTGCAGCCAGGAGGATCACGCGCTGAGCTCGGATGTGGAGGACGATCGGAA
>NW_009724944.1:15006-18746 GCF_000703405.1 Apaloderma vittatum
CGGCTGCTGTCGGACTCCAAGTACGCCACGCTCACTGTTCGCGTGAAGGGAGGGGACGGCGTCCGGATCTACAAGCGGAACCGCATGATCATCACCAACCCCATCGTCTCTCGCAAAGACCCCACCTTTGACACCATCACGTACGAGTGGGCTCCACCGGGGCTAACCCAGAAGCTGGTAAGGCAATCCAGGGCACACTGGGTGGTTGTGTTGCTTCACGGGGAGCGTACCTCAGCCCTGGAGCAGAGTTATCGGGAACGGGGGGTGGAAGTAAAACGTATGGTTTGCCTCTGAGAGCAAAAATGCACATAAAGCTTTGTATTTTGGAAAACTGTATAAATAACCAGAGAAGGCAGGACAGGGAATGGATCGCCTTTGAGTTTTTATAGGTTTGCTTACATTTCTAGGAGAAGTCTTAATGGGTTTTACAACTAGAAGGCTCACTCCTTCGCTCAGAGCTCATGTCCAATAAAAACATCACTGAGGAGAGATCCCATCTCTGCTGTCCTGCCAGTTGTATGACGCCTGTGCAGCCCCCGCAGGCTTTGCACGCTCCAGAACCCTGGGCTGGATGTGAGAGTCTTCTTGGGATGTTGGGTGGGGGTTTGTCCCTCCCTGAGCACCCCCAGGAGGGCACCAGAAAGCTGTGGGATGCACACAAGATGAGTTAACTCCCAGGACTTGTCTTCATGCTTCTAGAGCAATGTGGGTCTGGACCAGGCTTCTGGGAGAAAGAGTGGAGACAAGCTCCTTGCGTGGTTTACTTGGGCAGGAGGATTTGTCCTGGGCTTTGACATCCTCAACAGAGAAGGCAGGTCCTGCCTTGCTCCAGTCTGATCTCTCACAGATCTGGGGGTCAACCCATCCCAAGAGCAGCCAGCGCAGGTGGAGGTGGCTACCTTCCACTGACCTGCAGGATTTTTCAGCAAACACTTCAGGAAATGACACTTCAGTCTGTCTCAAAAGCAGGGAAATTAAATCAATGTAGAAAGAAACAACGTTGCATTGAAATCCAGCACTGTGTTTGTAAATTATTCTATTATGGAAATGGACTTCAATGATAAATAACTGTCATTTTTAATACACTTACTGTTTGCTGCGGTAGTCATTAAAATCGTGAACTTAAAATAGGTCTGGCATGTCAGGTTCATTAACCAGGCGTGCAACTAGTGCCCACTAACACCTCTGTAAGTCTCCGAATGGCCCTGAACATCCTCAGAGGATGCTGGGGAGCATCGGTGCTGCCCGAGCCTCCGTAGGAATACCGGAGCGGAGCTGGAGCTGTGCCCTGGCGGTGTTTACTTCATGTCTCAACCCCACTGTGATGCTGTTTTCCTTTCTGCTCAGCTTTGCCGGGCCAGTGGAGGAGGGGAAGGGAGTTCAACCTCCTGGTGTCTGTCCCGGCAAGCTGTGTGGGAACGCAGGGAAGTGGTTTTTGGTGTGTGGAAGTGCTGGGCAGCACAGCACCGCTCGGGGGGGAGCATTTAACTGGCTTTTAGCTGTGTTGTGGCACTAAAAATGTGTATCACACTGTCATTAGTGGATAGCTTTTGCTCTTCAAATTAAATGAATAGTTTAAAGCCGCAGAAAATCGCAACCAGATTTTTTTTTTTTTTTTCAAAGAAGAATTGGGGAAAACAAATGTGAAATTGAAGCTGCAGGCCCGAGAGGCAGACTGATTATTGCTGCTTCAAACTCAGTTGCCCTTGCCCCTTGGGAAGGGCCTGAAGGCAGTGCTGGGAGTGCAGCTGGGCCGGGGTGCTCACTGCAGAGCAGGGCACTGAGCTTTAACAAGGAACCAGGACCCCCGCGTGTCCAGCCGTGGTCCAAGCACACGATGTGCAGGAGCTTTGAAGACAACCTTGGTAAATTTTGGCTCAAAGTATCAAGTTGACAAACTTGTAGGAGGAACGCTGGATGTCAGCCAGTCTCGGGATAGTTTAAAAGGGATTTGGGCCAAAAAGCTTTTAAATACATAAACGGACTCGCTCCAGTGACTTCCTTCTGAAGGCAGGCTGGAAACGTGGGGTTGTTTTAATATTGTTGTCCTGAAGTGGATGGTCCAATAATAGGAGGAAGTTCAGAGTGTGTTTTCATTAAGCCATGCTGGGAGAAGATATGAAGTAGGTATTTGGGGTCCTTGGGGAATGTGCAAAGAACAGACCGTAAAGTACCTCCAAAGTCCAGTAGTTCACAGTGAAAACCTCCAGCTTTCCTCCTCAAAATCATCTGCACAAAGGCAACGGAGAACAGTGTTTCACCATGATAATACATGGTAAAAGAAAACAAATTTTTTTATTACCCTTTGTTTTTGAGATCAGGTTGAAAGTTTTTCCCCGATCTGTTTTCTGGGTGCATTTGGACATCCACAGTTATAACCTTAAGCATTCTCTTGAGCAGGGAGTGAAATCCCAGCCCCTGTCTGAGCAGACAGTGAGCCCTGCCACTGAGCAGTCCAGCAGTGCTGGTCTGGTGTGGCAACGTGGAGCGATGTTAACATCCCTCCAAGAAAGGGGGAAGAAGCCCTGTCTCTGGTAAATTATTTCCGTGTTGCTGTTGCAGCTCTTCAGGCAGGAACCTTGCCCAGCAATGCTGCTGTTGGGCTCAAAGTACCTGCGGTGGGATCAGGCTTAGAGGTTTTCACACGGGATGAGCTGTTCTGTGTTGTGCACAGGTTTCTGCATTTCAAAGGCCTGCCTGAACCTGACTGTGCAGTGAACAGTTAATCACTTCTCTACTTTTTTTTTTATTTTATTTTTTACTCAGTTTTCAAATGCTGACCAAGTAAGAAACAAATCTAATGCAGCTGGATGCTGGTCTTTACAAGGGAATGGCCGGGAGCCAACTGGCTGCCCCTGGGCTCCTCACACTACAACAGGAAAAATGCCTCGAGTGGGAAACTCCCTTCCCCTCAGCACTGGCCAGGAGTTAACTGTGCCGACCCCGCTGCCCCACGAGCCCTAATCCACCTGGGACAGACCTCTCACAAGATCAGTTTACTCTGCTTTTAAAACAGTGGCTGCTGGCCCGTTGAGTAGGTGACTTTAATTTGGACGGTTTCTTGGCACTTACTTTCCGTGTGGCAGGGCATCAGCGACCGGACGCCTTCCCTGGGGTGCAGAATCAATAGCTGGGTGGAGCTGGTGCCTGGCAGTGTTGCACACAGGCTCCACTGCTTTTTCTTGTATTGAGATTTATTTTTTTTAAATTGATAAAAAGGGATGTTTACTCTCAGTTCTGCTGCGTGCAGCCCCTGAGGGCTATGGGGTACCCCTGGTGCAGCCTCTGACCCGCTCTCCCAGAGCTCTCCCCATGCTGGCATGAGGCAGGAAGTACCTGTTTGGTCTCCAGTTCTGATGTTTATGAGTTTCTGAACTTTTTGGCAGCCCTGCTCTGAAATTACCTGGAGGAGTGGCATGCTAATGCAGGCAAGGCAGGGTGCGTCGGGAGCTGGGTGGAAAGGGGTGAAGCACATCTTTGTTGATTTGCATTCCTGGGGAGTCTTTTCTTTAAATAAGAAAAAAAAAATCCACCCAACTTGTTTTCTGAGGGTGAAATGATTAACAGTAGTCTGGCTGCTGCATGCACCTGAGAACATTCACCCTTTTATTTCTGAAGCATGAGTTGCAATGACAAGGAGGAGAAGGGACATGTTTGCTGCCGCAGCTCCGCAGGGTGAGTGGAGCTGCTCTCTGCAGAGCACCCACACGTGGAACACCTTGTGTCTCGGTGCCAAGGGT
>NW_009724944.1:18874-21514 GCF_000703405.1 Apaloderma vittatum
GACCAGGACCCGTCCCAGTGCCGCGGCCTCGCCGAGGGCGAGATGAAGCTGATGGAAGACTTTGTGAAGAAGTACAAAGCTGAGGCGCTGGGCGTTGGGGAGGTGGCCCTGCCGGGCCAGGGGGGCGGCGGGAAGGAGGATGGGAAGGAGCGGGCGACGAAAAAGCAGGCAAACCCCCCGAGTCCACCAACGGGGCCCTGGAGAGTGCACCTGCGGCCGGGCACTATGTGAGTGTGTTTGGTGGCCGTGGGATGGATTCCGGGGGATTCCCAGCTCCATTCTTGGTCTGGGTAGCTTTTGGGGGACGGATTCGGTCTCGGCTAGAGGAGAAAAAGGTTGCACCATCCAGAGTTATCTGCTCCTTGTTCACCACGCCGCTGCTGTGGGCTTCTCCACACCCGCTCGTTGCACTTTTGCAAAGCACCGGAACACTCGGCAGCATTGCGGGGGCTCCGGCACAGCCTGGTGGGACCCTGCCTGCTCCTGCTGAGCTCGAGTGTCCATCTAACAGGGGTGAGGAAGGTGGGCTGTCTCCTCTTCACCATCTCCCCCCCTCCCTAGCAAAAGCTGTGCTGAACCACCAAGGTAAGTAAATGTTCTGCGAGCTGTAGGAGCTGGTGGTTGCAGCTTTGGATTCCTGACAGCTCTGACAGATTGGGTGCAACACGTCCCCGGATGGTTGTGCATCCATCAGGTACTCGGCATCAGAAACTGCTTCACTAGCGAGTATTTCCAGCTAAGCGTCCAGCCTGGTGCAAGGGGAAGGACAAGTGGCAGGAGCTGGTGGCTCAGTGTAATTAATGCAAAGCTGTGAGCACAGAGATAGGGCTCCCAGGGCTGTAATCGCTCTGGGGGACTCCAAACAGTCCATGCGTGTCTCTGGGCATCAAAACACATTTCCACAGGGCAGTGGTTGGGATTCCCAAACACCCTTATGGATTTCATTTTCTCCCAGCGCTGTCTGGAGTGGCTGTTGTGGCTGCTGAACAAATGCTTATCATAAAATATGGTGCGTGAAAATATTTTTGTACTGGCCCTTGTGAGGGCAACCTGCAGCAGAGGGTTTAAAGCTGGGGAAAAAATGATCCCTGAGTGGTTTTAAGGTGGCAAGACTTTTCTAGCCATTGCTGCACTGAGACTATTATGTTAAGAGCAGTTTTCATTTTCATTCCATATTGGGTAATATCTCCCCTCCTCTATGGCCTTTTCTACCCAGTGATTTCTACCCAGTTTTTCACTGTTGCAACAAAATACTGAATGGGGCAAAGATTTTTAAGCTAAAAAAAAATCCAAAAAAGGAAGGTTTCTATTAAACTCATTAATAAAAGTCATCTTAGCCAGGAGGGTTTATTTAGACTGGTACTTTGTCCTTCCAGATAAATACATAACTGTGATGTTATTCTCTGTAGCTTAAAGCATCATTTTTCTAGCGGCGCTAGCTGAGTGGTGGACCCTTTTCAAAAGCAGCGTCAGGACGGTGCAGCACTCTGATTTCTGGCTGTGCTGAAGACAGACCTCCTGGTTTCCCCCTCTATCAAAACACCATTTGGTCGATGGTGCAGGAATTGGTGTGGCTGAGCTGGTGCGAGTGGGCTCTGTCCCCAGAGCTGAACTGCGCTAAGCTTCCGGAAAGTCTACTGGCTTTCACAAAAATGCAGCTCGTGCAAGGCAAGTAGTGGTGACCAAAATGAGCTGTATGAAGGCCGAGAATGGATGTAAAGGGACTGGAATGAAGAGCACGAAGCCAGCGGTGCTGGAGGCTTTGATGTTGTTGATGTGTTTGGGGGAGTGTGTGTGTTCAACCCTCAAAGACTTGCAGGATTGCAGCAAAGAAGTCTTTCTGAGAAGCTGTGAGTGCCTCTGGTTCAAGAGTGTAGGGTGAAAATAAGGTGTTGAATAACTTATTGTGGAGATCCTGGTTCTCAAGCAGTTTGTGTGACATTTCTTCACGGAGTCCATTAGCAGTGGGGCACAGATCTGAATCTGTTGAATACCAACCTCTTCATCAGCACCAGTAGCTTGACTTCAGCCTAGCTCAGATCAAGGTGTGAGCCTGAGCTATAGATTCCTGAAGGAGAGGAACCTAACCAAAAAACACTACCCTTGCTCTAGAGGAGGATGAACCCAGAAAGCACCAAAGCTGCCCCCAAGAAACAAGCTGGAGCGATTCCCTTGGGTGTTGTGTGGTCCCTGTGCTAAGGTGGTTAAACCTCTCGTTGCACACTCAGGCCAGCTCTGCTGAAATGGGTGTGGAAAGGGAGACATCCAGGGCCAGTGGAAACCCCTGTAAGAGGCATCTGAGCTCAGACAGCTTCATGAACCTGTCTCGGCTGCGGAGAGGGGCCCCTCTGTCCTGCGAGCTCAGTGTTCTCCACTGAGCATAAAACCATCTTTAACTCCATCAGAACCAGAAAGTCTTCTGGTGTTACAAGCCACTGGGTTGGGATCAAATCAAATCCTGAAGAGGGAAATTAGCCACGGTCCCAGAACACTTGAGGCCAACATGGTAGTCGTGGGGGCCAGGGGCGGCCTCGTACTGTCCACAGGGGAGCCAAGGAGAGAGCGAGTTTGAGAAGGTGTCCCTTTCCCCTCAACCTTCTTGACCAACACCTCTGGTAACTGCTAATAGTCTTCTCTCCC
>NW_009724944.1:21534-22488 GCF_000703405.1 Apaloderma vittatum
CTCTAATCCTGTCTTAAATTTATAGACTCACTTGTTATTTAGCATGTAAATGGCTGGGCATGGAAGTTATGTGCCGCTTAGGGAAAGCCCTGTGAATAATTGCCTTAGAAAGAAACAGCAAAATAAGTTGGCGGTTGTTTTTTTTACTTTTAACAGTTCTTATTGGCAAGAAACTTGAGCTGGGAGTTGGAAAGCTGCTGTGTTTGTTCTCGCTGTTTGATGGCGCGCGATAAGCAGGGCTGGGCTGGCAGCTCCTCCAGGAGTGACAGTAGGGAGGGGTCGGGCTCTTTGTGCCCCGAGTTGCTGAAATCTGGTGCCTCAGGGAGGTGTGGGGGTGTGGAGAAAAGTACATCCTCACCCTCCTATGACGGGTGCAGAAGCACAGAAATAATAGCACCTAAATCAAGTGTAGGATGGTGGGTAGAGCGGTTGTTACCTGCCTGAGGACCTGTCTGGAAGAAAGCAAACAGTATTCAGGTGAAGGCTGGCAAATACATACTTATAATGACTTTTAATTGTATTATGGCTTGACACTCTGTCCATACTTAATGCTGGCCCACATGTTTGCACAGGGTGTGGAGCAGTAGCCTTGGGAGATGTTGGTTCTGTCGGCCTTGGGTCCCAGCAGTGCTCTCCGTGTTGTCTAGGTCCTCCTGCCCAGCTGAGACGTTTTCCCCAGCACTTCCCTCGGCCTGCAATCACTGCTTTCTCTGCGTTTAATGTTTCCTTGCTCTTCCACCTCGCTGCTCTCTTTCTGCAGCCTCATTTGACTGATGTGCTTCCTGAGCCTTCCAGGCTGATACAGATGTAAAAACCTGGCTTTGGTGTTCTCAGGCTCCCCTTCACAGAACAGGAGCTCAAACAAAACCAACCGGAGCCACACACCTCAGCAATTGTGGAATTAAACGTTTATATTTCCACTGTCATAGAATTGTCAGGGTTGGAAGGGATGTT
>NW_009724945.1:0-1345 GCF_000703405.1 Apaloderma vittatum
CTGTGGGGCAAGTCGGGGTTGTGCTGTGGAAGGCACCTGGAAGGGCTGTAGCCCAGGGCGGGCCTTGGGGACGCAGATGGGCTCCGCCGCTCATCTGCCTCTCACGAGTGTGTGTGTGCGTGTGTGCATCCGCACGCACCCTTGCCTCTGCTCCCAGCCCTGCTGAGCTCTTGGAAAATCTGCATATGCAAAAAGTCCTAATCCCAGGAGCCTTTCACCAGCTTGGGGGTGGCGGATAAACAAGAGATAAACCGGAGAACTCCGAACTACCTCGGGGCCAGGCGCTGAAGCATGGTGGCACAGTGCTGCGATGCTGAGCGTGCTGGGCGCTCGGGCCCTGTGAATGTTCATGTCCTGCCAACCTGGGGGAGCCTGGAGAGGGGCAGTGGGATACCCTGCAGAGGGGCAGTGGGATACCCTGCTGTGGGTGCCAGCGAGAGTCAGTGGGGTGCAGGCATACGGATGCTAGTATGGCAGCCTTTGGGTGGCCAGCACCCCCTCACCTGAAATCACCCCAATTCCCTTCAGGTCCTGGCAGTGGGTGGCATCGCCTGGCCCCTGTGGGAGTCCTGTGCCTGAGGCCAGCGCAGGACATTGGGATTAGCTTTAAGCCGATTGCTGCTGCCTGTTAGGGAAGCGCTCAGCTATGTGGCTGTGGTTTCCCCAGCGTCTGGCAGGTGATGGGGGGAGCACGGCTGCTGCGGGGCTGGCACCACGCCCTGGTGAGGCAGCATGGAGTTTTGTCTCTTCTTCAATCCATTCGGTTTTGCCACTGCAGTTTATAAAGGCTTATCACACTGATGGCCTCTAAGAGTGAGGGTGACGGGCCCCTGCATTGCCCCAGCGCAGTGGCCTGGGGGCACATGCACAAGACCCTCCTGCCCACCTCCGCCCCGGGCACCAATGGGGCAGAGCCTCCCTATGCTGGGGCAGGGCTGGCTGCAAGTGGATTCCCAGCAAAGAAGCCTCTTCTCTCTCTAGCGAGGCAGTAGGAGACCCCCAATACCTTTTTGTAGGGATGTGGCACACTGCCCAGGGCTCTTGGAGAAGCTGGGGAGGAGGCAGGGAAGCACAAGCAAGCAATCCTTGCAAAGAGTATTTATGGCCGCTGAGTTTCTACAGAGACAGTAACCATGCAGGACTCTTGGAAGGGGTGGAGGGGCGACGGGCAACAGCTGCCCAAAAAAGGGAGTGCGTCAGCTTGGCCTCCCCTCCTGGGTGCTTTCCAGATAGCAGGGAACATGGAGGGGCTCATCCTGCCAGGGATAGGGTAGGAAAGAGCATGTCTGCCTGTGAGTCCGGGTGAAGCAGCCCTGCTCTGCCACTGCTGCTGCGCCCAGCTCAC
>NW_009724945.1:1453-2400 GCF_000703405.1 Apaloderma vittatum
GGGCGGGCAGCAGCGCTGAGCTGGTGGAGGTTGAGCTCTGCCAAGTGCCCGAGCACTCCCCTCGCAACCCCCCGTCAGCACTGTCTCACCAGTGGGGAAACTGAGGCAATGCCTGTGACTGATGCCAGGGTGGCATCTTGCCCAGGGCAGCGTGGCTCCCCTTGCTGCCCTTGGCCCAGCGCAGCGCGGCTGCCTGCCCCAGCCCCCGGCTCCAGCGCTGCCTCCTGCCCGCTCTGCAAACCCCAGCTGAGCCTCAGGGAGCGACGAGGCTTTGCTCCCCCGTCCTGTGCCATCCTCACCCTGGCCACCTTCATCATCCTGGTCATCGTGGGGCTGGTAGCAAAGCTCTGGCTGTGTTGTTCTCGAGGCGAGGGACAGGTGGGAGTGCCTCAGTTTCCCTATCGAGGTAGATGGGTCAGTGCTCAAGGTTTTATGACCAGACCTGCTGGAGCCACTGGTAATTCGTGTGCACAGGGCTGGAGGAGGCACCTGGTGGGTCTCAAGGGGGACATTTGCTGAGCACGGGGTCTCTGCTCTCCCCCTGCAGCTGATGCTGCCCAGGTGGGCTCTGCAACCGTCTGGCTGGAAGCTGGCAGTGAGGGGCAGGGAGCTGAACCCCAGCCCTGCTTCAGTGGCAAGGGAGAGACTGGTCCTTCCCCACAGTGCCTGGGGCAGCTGGTGCATGGGCAGGCTGGGAACAAGTCAAGAATTACTCGGTTAAAGGGCACGTTTTGGCCAGAAATTGCCAATATTGTACAAACCTAAATCTCTCTCAGGGTCAGCCTCAATAAATTTTCTGGATGAAAAAAAAAGAGGGGAAGAAAGAAAGCAGGGAACAATCAAAAGCTCTCTGAGTTGGCACTTCCTGAACTAAGGGCCGTATTTTTTTAATTTGTGTGTGTGTGAGAGAGACACGGCTTTCCATCCTGCACCAGCATGTTGTGTAA
>NW_009724946.1:0-513 GCF_000703405.1 Apaloderma vittatum
AACACACTTTCCTCTCCAGCCGACACGGGTGCATGCCGGGAGGAGGAGGGCAGAGGAGGACAGCCCCTGTGGGTCAATATAGCTGGAGCATTAGTGGTAAGCGGGGAAAATTAATCTCTAGACCCAGTGCGCTGGATAATGTGTAACAGAAATCTCCGGTTTGGCGCTGGAGCCAGAAGCTGATGTTCAGACTTCTCACTGCCAGGCACAGCAGGGAGAAGGCTCAGCACAGGTACAATGCAGGAGAAGAGCTGTGGCAGGTAGAGTGGGACCACATGTCACGGGGGATGGCAAAGCACTGGAAGAGCAAGACAGGGAGCTGGCGGAGGTGATCGCAGACAGAAGACCCCTATGCCCAAATTGGGTGCTTCTCCCATCACGTCATCAGCACTCCTCTGGATCCCTTTGACAGACAAGCTTGTGTGCTTCCCCAGAGCACACCATATGGTCACAGCCCTAAGGTACGGAGATCTTCCCTATGTGGGGAGCAAGCCAGAGCTGGAGCAGAGCAAG
>NW_009724947.1:0-1045 GCF_000703405.1 Apaloderma vittatum
CAAACGTTGCCATCTATTTATAAAAATGCACATTTTCCTTATTAATGTGCCAACACTAATATTAATATTTAAAAGGAATCGCAGGAGCAGGATCTCATTGTACTTGGCATCAAGTGTGTCCACACAGGTGTAAAGTTTGCCCAGAACTGTTTACGGTTTAAGTATGTGAGAACAGACAAACTTTCTGCTCCAATGGACGGGTACAAGGAGATGTTCTTGATACCAGCCTCTGTGGTTTGTGCCAGCTCTTCTTCTGGAGCATCTTTCAGGCACCTGTGACATATGGAAACAGGGAACAGAAAGGGTGAATTCAGGGAACACAGTATGTGGCTGATCGTGTTTGATGGGAGGGCCCTACAGCAATTATTAAAAAGGTTTATTCTACATAGATGACAGATTTTGGATGTCTCTTTCTTCTTGAAGTGCAGTCTAAATCATTTTTAAAGGAGGCATGAATCTAGAAGCTTTACCCATTTGAAATGTAACATCCTATAAAATGATTCAGATTAATCACATTAGTGTTATTTTATTAATTAACTTTTTTCTAAAGAAAAGCTTCTTTCATTCTTGTCTTTTCAAGAAATGAAACAAGAAATTAATTCTCTAACTCTTCTTACAGAGGTAAAAATAGATCAGCTCCCAGAAGCAGTCAGTAGAAGATTACAAAAAGTTTCTTTAACTCTGGGCCTCCAGTGTTTTAAAAAAGGGTTGCAATGATGCACAGGAAAGTCGAGATCCCTGGGGAGGTCTGAAACAAAAACATCACTGCAAAATGTAATTAACCACATTGCCATTAACTAATTGTTGTGAAGTTTCTGAAGTCAGACCATGAATTTATGCTGAGATGACTTACATTGCTTTTGTCTTTAACAAGCAAACTAAAAATAATGAACATTATACTGAACAATCTCATCCCCTCTTCACGGGGGGAAGTCAGCAGAAGCCTGCGCTATTTCCTGACAGAGACAGGCTTCAAAGATCAGCATAACCACACTGGCACTGAAGATTTCTTTCGTTTGACCTCAATACAGAAACTGTATTTACT
>NW_009724948.1:0-14340 GCF_000703405.1 Apaloderma vittatum
TGCCCAGCTCAAGCACGCTTCTGCCCTGGGTTTGCTATAGCGATGAATAAAAGCTCTCATCAAGCGCGCAGAGATGGAAATAGAAGGGGGTTCAGGGCTCATAGCGCTTTCCAGAATGCACACTGCAGTCCCAGTGAAAGCGGGATATTGTCCTGGCTACCCTCTTTACCTAGGCACCTGAACACATCACGAAGCAAAATAATCTGCCCAAGAAGGACTTTCTCAGGACGCATCACAGTCCCTTTCTCAGGACGCACCACAGTCACTTTTCTGACAATGAATCAGATACATCCAACCTGTTTCCCTCCCAGTTGTCAAGTGCTCGCTCCAGCAAGGAACTAAGTGGTTGGTGTGAGGGAAACCAGCCCTTAGAAAACAGCTGAGAGTTTGAGGTGTGAAGCTGCTGCTTCTCGGCTGAAGATGTCCATAAACCTGGGAACCAAGATCCTGCCATCAGGAGAATGGATCCAACTTTGGAAAACACCAATTCTGTCACATCATAGCAGGGAGAGAGTCCTTCACCTGCTTAAATAAATCAGGAGTCCAGGATTTGGCAAAGATAAAAGGGATTCAATTTCAGTTATAAGAATGGAATAGTGCTGCAAGCTGGAAAGACATTTTTAGCCAGAAACACAAGAGTCATCCAGCAAGTCCTGATTCCAGTGACCAGCTGTGTAGAGGTCACTGCACCTCCTCACTTTCCCGCTCTGAAATGCAGGCTGGTATCTAACTCCCTGCACTACCATGGACTGGGTGAACACTAGCAGAGCGCCAGTGGCCATTATTCCTCAGGCTCAGAACTTTTCAGCGGAATCACACACACCACAGCCCCGGCCAGGTGGGTTCCGTGCGTGCCCGGGACAGAGCCAGCTCCTGTGAGACCCCGACTGCATTCCTGTTCCTTGCTGTCAGATGGATGGGCTGCAGCCCGCTCTCAGCTCTGCCAGTAACTTGCAGGTTAAGACAGACAACTTGCTTTCCTTCCTGCCTTTCCTGGGTCCTGCAAGGCTTTGCACAGCACTTGTCTCTAAAGTCAGTTTAGGGCCTAGCCTATTAGCTCTGAAAAGTGCCTCCAAATAGGAGTTATCATGATAAATTACTCCTAATTAAATAATCAACCTTTTCAGAAACGTTGTGAAACAGATAGTTAGGTCAGTTTTATCAGCCTCAGTTTACAAGATCACCAGATTACCTGTGAGATACGCCCAAAGTACGTATCACACACAACCAGAAGGCAAGCCAGGACTGCATTCCTCACCTCATGCAATCTCCGGAGAGTCCACCACCGTCTCCAAAACCAGCCTTTATCACCAGGATCTCATTCTCTGGCAACATGTTCTCTTTTTTCTCTACCTTTCTATATTACCAATTTTGCTTCTGTGAAACGTGCTGGAAGAGGCAGTCCCAGGACTTGAACCGCACTTGACCATGAGGGTCCAGCCTTGCCTACATGTAACTGCAACTCTTACCAAGCCAGCCCTGCACCCTGGCAGGGCTTTTGTGAGCATCACGATAAACCAGATCGACCTCCAGCTGTCACTCCAGCATCACCCCAGATTCAGGCAGCTTCACCAAGCATCACAGATACTCAGTTACAGCTGGGTTGTAAGCATCTGAATTGGTAATCCAACCACTTGCTAAGATTTTTGTCATTCCCTCACAGGTGCACACGCACAGAGCTCCACACCCTGGTGTTTTTCAGTCTGATTTTCCACACTGCTTTCTCCACGCTACTTCACCATCCCCCCAACACACCCACCTGCCATCAAGGAAACACCTAATACATTTGTGTATCTTCTGCTGCCTGCGATAGTTTAACCTCATTCATCAGTCATCTGTGTTTCCTGAGGAGCATGCAAAGAAAACGGAACTTCCAGAAGGGCAGCGTTACAGGAGGTCGAGGTGACGGACTGCTCAGGCACGTTCTGGGGCACTGTCCCCTGTGTGTCTCATGTGCTTAGACAGTCAGTGGTTTGGACTGAGAACTGTCTATGTAGTGACTAATGTCATCAGAAGCCAATCTGGATTAGTCCCTCTACAGCATCACTGTATGAAAAAAAAGAAAAGCGCTGTAAGCCTGGACTGCTAAAAGCTAGGCTGAAACGCTTTGACTACATCACAGTAACAACAATTAACACGGCTAAATGTCTCCTGTCAGAGCCTATTCCCAGCCTTCCCTATACTGCTGCACTAAGCAAAGCAGCCTGTTTGTTTTTCTAGCACAAGCTGACCTTCTGTGCAGTCAATATCTAAAACACATTGTCTGAGAAGAGGGAGCTCACAACACTGAATTATGCAATTATATGAGTGCACCCAAGCGATTAGCAATGCAGACTGCATCCATTAAAAGTTGTGATTTTCAGATACATTGCAACTGGCATGTCTTGAAATGTGAATTCTTTGCAGATGGTTGTGTCTGCTCAGCATAGAGCTGTAGGCAGGACTCTGCTATGATATTCTGACCAGCTCTCCCATTGTGTAGCTCTGGGGCATGTGGGAGATGGCAAGATGTGAGCAGAAAGACGCTCGCAGCTCCAGTCCTGCTGTTTTCCAGATGGGCCAAGGCTGATAAGCAAAGCTGGGCAAATTTCTGCAACAACCTGTCTGACTGTGAAAATTTCCCAGTTTGAAGGGTATGGAGGGGTCAAGAAAGCCCGAGAGATCTGGCTGAGCTAAAATTCCTAGCCTCACAGCACAGGTGAACAGCACGTGCTGGTTTGAAGACATCTAGGACAGCCAACAACTGCTGAAATTCTATGGACATAACACTTTTTAGCAGAAATACAGAACTGAAAAGGACCATATGGGTTCTTTCCTAGCTTGAACACCTACATTAAATTATTAGCAAGTCCAACGCCCTCATTATGCTTCATGGAAACACTTGAATACTTGTGGTTTTGATATTTCAGATTTCCTATTTTAACACTTTAGCATAAGTTATGGAGTTTATGGTTTGAGGCAAAATTTTTTATTTCATGTTTTGGCAAAAGATAGGCAATATGGCTGAACCACATTCTTGCATTTGGAGGAGTCTGCAAATCTCAGCGATGGTGCAGAATTACAGAGCTGCAACTGAAAAGAGGTTCATGGATCGATGGGAGCTGGAGACATTCTTGTTTCAAACAGCTATGACCGCAATCCCATCAAAGAAGGAGAAACAACACGAAGCATTGAGATGTAGTATTGTAACTTCTGACTCCATTTAGCTCAATGAATATGTGCAGTAACTCCACTGAACCAATGGAATTCTTTTTTTTATTATGCTCGTTGTAACGGGCAAAGTCTGACCTTTTGAAAAGGATTCTGGGAAGCACAGATGAAGATCACATCTTTCCTTTTCATCCTTGTAATTTCAAATCCTAAGTGCTCTGTATGGTTTAAATAGACATGTCAGACAGAGGAAACATTATTATCCCTACTTCATGGGGGAAGCAGACAGATTAGATGATTTGCCCATGGCTATACTCTCTGAAAGAGCCAGGAACTGAACCAGACTGGTCCAGGCTCAATGTCTCAACCACAGGGTCATCATTGCCTTTCTTGAGATGGTTTCTGAAATCATTATTATACTGATTGGAAGCCAAAGTAGTGGAAACACGTACTCCCAATAAACTGCAAGCTACAGCTATGGGCTCTTTCCTTGCACTGCCTAAATAAAGTTTCAGAACATTTCCCTTGGTTCTTCAGGGCAAAACTGTATTCTGACTCGGAGGGGAGACAGACTTACCAAGAAGAATCTGTTGTTTTTGAAAGATGTTTTCAATTTCTACTGAACACGACTTTCCCATGGGAAAGAAACACCACGTGCTGCTTTGTGCCAACATCTCCTTTTCCTATAACTACAATTCATAGGGAACAGAGGAATAGATTTGCGCAAAGATCAATCAGAGAACTGCAGTGAACAGTGGAAACATTGAACACCTGAGGTGTGAGGCACCACGCCAGTTCACTGGTTCCTTAGTCGAGGTTGCTGATCTATTTGATTCCTTGCCCTCTGCCACTTTCCTCTCATGCTTTGGGTTACTCTAGTTGTGTTGGTAAATTACGCAGGAGGAGGGCTGCTGCAAACATTGCATTAGTGCAATACAGTTAGAGAAACTTCAAAAGCTGGCAACTCAGAATCTCGTGTGGCATGTTTGGAAATATATTGGCTATAAAAGTTGGTGAGAATAAAAACAAGGAAGGAAGCAGGAGAGGCATGCAGATGGCTGTTGTGGGACTGGTGTCACTCTACTGCAGTCAGAAACAAATTCCTCCCTAATTTCTAGAGAGCTTTGCAAAGAGGATGTGCTAGTGTTACTTCCTGACGCTGGGGGGTTGTTATCATGGCATATGACAAGAGACAGCATTCCAGAGAGGCAAAGGTCTGTGTAAACTGGTTGTCATCTCCAACTACTGACAGATCCAACTTCCCAACTGCCTCTTCATGATGATCAAACTAAGATGAAAAGTCCCCTCTCTCTTCCTTAGGAGATGAGTGTCCAAGCTCCCATAAGACATACCACATGGGAGACACAGAAAAGCTTTATTTTCTGAAGAGAGTTCTTCTTTTATGTATTTTAACAAGTTTTTGCCTTCAGAAATGTTCACCTCTCCCCTGTTAGTATGCTCAGAAAACAGAGACACCAATTTCAGAACCTGCTGTTCGAATTCCTGACTTCTCAGTCAGAAGCTGTGAATCATCTGCTGTTTAGTGATAAGCAGGTCATTTGGCCTTGTGGCTTCTGCTCAGAGCATGGCCATGCACTAACTGAAGTCAAGGAGAGTTTCTCCCCTGGTTTGAATTGGACCTACACAGCTACTCACAGACACACTGAAAAGATCAGTGCCCTATGGAAGCATGAAGTCTTCTGCATTAGCTTTCTCAGCCCACTCTTCTCTTTTAATGAAAATAACTTAGAGCTTGGAGGGCACAGGGAACATTCCAATGGCAAAAGCTGCGTTTCTTCCACTTCTTCCATGAACAGAGTGAGACAATCCAGAGTGAGAAAACATATTACAAGGAGCTCTGATTTAGTAAAATACTTAACGCCTGTGCTGGTCTGTGTTCCCTTCCACGGCAGTACCTGAAAAGGTGCTTAGGCAAAGCCTGTGCAGTAACAATTAACATCAGATAATAACTTGCCTGCAATGTAAATGTTTTTGCCATATTGACTGCTCTAGCACTTAAGTATGGACTTAAAATTAACTCTATGCTTATGCAACATCCTGAATAAAAACACTTTCCTGTGCTAAGACCTCTGTCCTTATTGTGATCAAGTGCTCAGGTCTCATCAGGCAGTACTCCCCATTGGAAAACAATGGGGACTTTTGCCCTGTGAACTGCAGAAGCAGACAGTAGCCAGGGCCAACTGTTTCTCAGCTGGCTGAATTCTTTGATTTTGCAGTGATAGCGGAGGTAAAGAAACACGTGAGCTGCCGGATCAGGAAAAACTAAGCTCAAACTTGAGGGAAAGTGGTAAGGGTTTACTTTGTCCTTTCCTGTACATTTGTCTGCCATGGATGCAAAGGGCTTCCTATTTGGTGCTGTGGGGTGAGAGCCAGAATTTTCAGCTCCTGCTAGCATTCGTGTTCTCCTTATCTTGCTTGTGGTGCAAACCATTTCCAGAAGTAGTGTTATTGAGAAAGTCGATGATTGTGAGGAGGAAGAGTTAGCAGAAACCCAAGAGACTGAATTCAAATGCTGACAAGAACTGGCCATGACTATTCTCGCTCCAGACATTATCAGCAAGATTAGAGTGCGCCTCTCTGCAGAACTGGAGCAGCTGAGCCCTACCATGCTGGCAGCCACTGACAGAAATAGGGTAATGAGACAGACTGTGCTTTCTAGCACTTTCGAAGGAGATTTTTCTATAATCAGAGCAATGCTACCCACCCCAGGTATCTATCTGAGCCTCTTCAGCAGGCTATGCTCCTCTCTGCTGGGAAGCAGGCAGGAGAGCAGGACTGCAGTACTGAGACTGCAGCAAGGCTGCAGTGCACCCACACTGGATGAAAACTGTAGAACACAGCTCAGGAACAAAGGCCTGACCACTGCAAAATGAGAATCAGTTCAGAGCTGGGTTTCTAAATCACCTTGTTATGCATGTGCCCTGATTCAGCAAGACACAGAACTGTATCTCCAAGCCTGACTTCAGCACAACAACCTGTGCACGAGAACCTCGGCTGAGTCAGGGTCAGTATCAGGAATTATGACACACCGCTGTGCATCCCAGTTTTACAGCCCAGGATTTCAGATCGTCCAGACCTTATCCATCCTGCCTCGCCAGAATGTTCCACGACACGGAAGCAGGACCATGAAGCACTTAAAATGATCAACCATAAATAGTACCGACAAGTGCCTGTTGCAGGAAAAGGTGAGTAAAAGCGGCAGCACAAAAAGCTCAAAGGCAATCTGACCCCAAAGGGACCAAAACTCAGACTTCTGGATGTACAGTTTTAAATTGCCTCTATTTGTCTGAAATTGTATGTACTACGAGACTCTATTCGGACTATTATGATTACATGTTTTGGAATATCATACATTATAACCACAGAACCAGAATGGAGAGCACTTCTACCACGGTGTGCTTTCAGAATAAGAAACTTAAGTCAACAGTTAAAAATTACAGCCATGGGATTTGTTTAAGTAGGCTGCAATTCTGCAGTGATTCTCTATTTTCTATAGTATCATCAGAAACAGACTTATGTGCACGTACATTTGTGCTTGGTGAGTAGTGGGGGCAGCGACTATCTGGTGTGTGAGAAGTTAAGCACATGCACAAAGCCCTGGCTTTTTACATTGAGACAAATGTTTCCATTTAAAGGAAGTTTGCATAGTCTTGTACATAAAGTTTAGGCTGTCTTATTACTTCTTGCACTCACGCTAATGTATGCTGTTAGCTGGTTAATTCATGGGTGCACTAAATAGCTTAAATATGGTGTGACTGCTGTAATCCATGGACTGAACTGTATGCAGAGTTCAAGCAGGGATTTGGAAAGTACATGCCCTTAACAGTGTCTTTCAAAAGAAAAAAAGAAGGTAGAAATATTTGTCTGCTGAGAACTAAGGCATACAGAAACAGCCTAAAGGTATTTCAAGGACGCCGCTTCTTACTTCTCTTTCACCTGACGAACTCCTGCTTGACCAAAATTGTTCACTATTTGTAAACATCCCACCAAGAGAAGACGCCCGGTACAAATGCCTCGTGACTGACCATCGTTCTGTGAATAGGAACAGGGCCTTATTGGCATCACTTCATGCTACCACAGTCAAGGCAACAAAAAAATTTGCAACTTGCAAGGGCTCACAAATGAAGACACAAACCTCCTTTATGTCGAGAATTTTGCCTACAAGTCATCACAGAATAAAAGGGGGAGTTCTTTTCTTTGTCTTCTACTTAAGAGCTAAGATGGCAGATTCTTCCTGCTGCTCTTGCGTTCATTTTAGACTGACTTGCCCACTCCCTTCAGGCTTTGTTTAAAAAAAATGCAATGGTACAGCAGATGCTCTGTCACAGTTTCTCTGTGCCCTTTAATATCGTCCTCTTAAACTTGAATCTCAACCCATTGGCTGCCTTGAGACCTGACCCAGTTTCATACAGCATGGGACACAGAGCCCTCGTTCCCCAGGGACTGTCACTGAGGTCAACAGAGCCCCGCACACAGCTTACACCGCAGCTTTGGGTCCTGCCTGCTGGTCTGCCACACAGAACGAACAGCAGGGGTTAAGTTTTTTAGTTAGTTATGAAAAGCAGGGTGCCACTGGGAGCCAGAGCAATCCAGACTGCAGTTTGCTAGGACGCAAAGCATTTTCTATAGATCTTCCTTTGCCTTTCCCTCAAAATCCTACTCTGTCTTTAACATATATGTTTTACAGAATTCTTTTTTTAAGAATTTTAATTAAGAATACTTATGTCATGAAATCTGCTAGACCAGAAACTCAGATTCTCCCTGTAAACATGTTTCTCCACCAAACAGCATTAGAGTAATCATTATGAACAAACAAAAACGCCAGACCCTAATCAACACGCAGCAGGGATGGGTCATGAACACATTTATCTTTCTTCTCACAAACCTCCTCTGGATAAAGGAAATGCCCTAATACTCAAGGCATCTTGGACACCAGATGGCTGATTATTAGACATTTTATGAAGAGGAAGGAAGTGAAGAGAAACAGCCTGAATTTTCATGGTACAGTAGGGACAGGGGAAAGGAAGGCAGAATGAGAACCTATTCCAAAACTTACTGACTGGGAAGACACTGATTTTGAAGGATTTGGAATCAGAAGGAATGAAAGATCTGTGCTTGCTTCTCCTGCTGCAGATTTACTCTCAACTCACCAAGAGCTAGAATGATTGATAGGTGAATAAAATGTCCTTTCTACTAATGACTTATGGGTCTGAGTTTTTAAATATTCATAATAATGTTGCAAGTTTTCTTTGGACTATCTGCAGGCTTTTTATAGACCTGGTCTCCAGGAGCATGACTCGACAGAGCAGGAGCAGGCTTTGAGGCCAGGAGGGAGAGTAGAACGCGCAGGCAGTTGCTTGCAGAATTCCACCTCCTACGAAGGAACCCAACAGGCAACGCTGATCAGACACTTTTGTGCTGATCCTCTACTAGCATGATTTGGCCCTGCCTGTTTCAGTGTCTCAACTTTTAGAAAACTGTGAAAGCCAGCTCCTTCCGTTTTTATCTACTGTGGAGTTTTTGCAGCTCCCCTAAACCAGACGTATTAGTCCATCCAGGCTCTCCCCGGAGATGACTATGTAACTGAGAGCTACAGGACATGTGCATCAGAGCGCTTAGCGGAAAGAGACCTCACAGCGTTTCACGAGTGGTAGATGGCAGTAGCTCCTCCCAGGCCCCACCATGCACCCTGGAGGGACACAGATGAATCTTTGGAAGAATGCGGATGCTGGATCTACCGGCCTTTGTGGTCCTGCTCCTCCCATGGAAAGGGATGTGGATCATCCTGCAGGCCCTGCTGATCCCAGGGCAGCCTTCTTGTCAGGTATGATGCGATGGGAGACATAACGAATTGCTTGAGAAATGTATGTGGTCACCCCACTTCTGGGGTGTTGCACACGCAGATGTGGAAGAAGGGTTGCAGAACTGGCAGTGAGGCCTCCCACAGAAGAGTCCGAGAACTGGTGGCAAAATCTCTCTCCACATAGGAGAGTCAGAGTTTTGCTGACAAAAGCAGAGCACACAGGTGTGTGAGAAGTTTTTCCTCATGTTGCTAATCAACAAAACTCCATTGTCAAAACCCCGAGCGCGGGACAAGCCTTAACCAGGGTGTGCACAGCAGAAGCTGGGCTTACCTCCTTTCTATAGGCCTGTCACATCAAACGAGTCCAAGAACACGGGGCATAATGTGAACAGATGATTAACCCGTCCAACTCCTCTCTCTTCATTTGAAACAACAACATGAAAGGGATGGGGCGAATGAAGCTAATAGCCATGTGGGGTAACAGCCCTGAAAAATGTAATGATGGACCTTGAGCCTTTTTTCACAGAGATGAAAGAGGGGCTGTTGCAGTTCACAGCCTGCTAATGACAGAGGTAGCGGCAAAAACAAGTAAAACCTTCGGCCGTGTTTCAGACTCAGGGCTGTAATCTCCTGATGCAATGCACTTGACAAAGCTCTCTTGTGGAATGTGAGCCTGCTTTTTCCACCACAGTACACCCTCCCTCCCTCGCCAGACTGTAGGCTGCTGGACTTTATTTATTTATTTGTTTCCTATTTTTACTCTTCTAACATTTAACCAAATAAACTGGTTATTTGGCTGCAGATAAAACAAACACGAGGAAGCTCTGCTTGAAGGGATGGGGATGGCCGGCTGAAGGGAAGAGCAGCAGCTCACCTGCTGCAGTGTTTTGAGAGGTGAAGCTGCCTAATTATTTTTTATTATCCTTGTGTTGTTTTATTAACCAAATATTTGTCTTTTTGCCTCACACACATCTAATGCCAATATACAAATTGCACAAGGGGATTATGCCAGCATGAGTCAATCTTGGGTGTGTTTATCCTCGGAGAGACATAAGCCTCTGTTTCTAGAGGCGGGTGTTTCTTATCCTTGTTAGACCTATGAATATCTTTTGCCAACAAAATCTGTCACTTTTCACTGTTGGCATGTCTGCTGCTAGAACAAACCCCGCAGGCTGGCAGGCCTCCAAGTGGGATGGGGGCTAAGTCCTCTGTGACTATCATTATTTAGTATTTACATTACAGCAGAGCTTAGAGGCTTCTAGCTGAGATTCAGGCGTGGCAGCGCAAGCAGAGAGCAGAAGACACTTCCTGCCCCAAACAGTTTATAGTCTAAGCAGAAGAGACTGGTGATAAATAGGAGAGAAAAGGCAGCACTATTGCAACACAGCTAATGCTAAAGCAAGACTGCAAAACCCATGAGATTTTTCTAAAAATAAATGTTAAGGTTTCTATTTGTTTGATACGCTACTAAAATTTGTATATTCAAGCTTTCTTAAAGCCTGGAAGATTTTGGTTGCTGTAAGCTGCAATTCTTGCTTACTCTCATGACTGCAGGAGGTGAGGTCTCACAAGACGAACACACCGCTCCACTGATCCCCCCCTCAGTCCCGTCTCAAAGTTCCTTTCTGTTGACCACAAAAAACAGAAAGTGCAGCTACACATGCAGCTTCTTGTGTCCTCCTTTTGTGGAATGAGAATTATTTCAAATTGTGTTCAGACCAGGACGCTGCCCAAGCACAACGTTTTTTCCTCACCTATGAAAATGATTTTAAAGAACAACAGTCACGTTTAATCTTCACATCTCTTCATTATTCTCAGCATAGAGTTCAGTTTCCTCTATCTATCTGTGTCTCATCGGTATATACTGCTGTGAAACCTGTGGATTTGCTGTCCCAAGACCACCATCCCACCATCTTCACTTTCTCTGTATATCCTAAAAAGAATATCCAGCAGCATGTCTAAAAATAGGACTTAAATTTCTCAACTTCACAGCAGACAAGCATGCCAGAACTACTGTGTATTATCATGCTGTGCTGCAATGAGAAAGGAATACTCTTACTGTCTGTGTAGGAGGAAGCCTTTGAGGGAAAAATCATCGATAATAAAGGCGTCTTTTGTCTGAAGCACCTAACACTTTCAGATCTTCAAATCCCAACACTGCATTTTCTTAAAAACAGGTTTCCATTATGTGTTAAACACATCAAATAGAGTAATTCAGTCTCATCATCTAAATTCAGTGTTGTGATAGCTGAACAAAATTGGGGCAAGCTAGCTAAAAAGGTAATAAAAGCTTCTCACAAAAGAAGCATGTGAAATGCATCAGTGCTCTTCTTTCTTCAGGGAAAAAACCCAAAAAAACAGAAAAAGATCTTCACTTTTCTCCAGTGAGCTTATGTTACTGAGTTGAAGACCCTTGATATGATCAACAGGGCAGGACTTCCTAGAGGTGATTAGCAAGGTTAGGGCTTTGTTGTGATAGTTAGAATGGAAAATTCTTGCCCCAGAGAACTCGGTCTACATGGGAAAGCGGTATGGGGCACAGTGGGCAAGAGAAACCCTTTCAGTTCTTAGGTCAGTAGCTTAACCAAGGACTTAATGGCTTTCTCTGCCCCAGTTTAGGCATTCCATGTTTTATTGTTGTTTTCAAAACTATGTTTGTTTTTTGATATGCAGAAAAGGCCACTGTACACTTCACACAGGAATGAAATACACAAGGTATTTGTGGTTCCCCTGATTCAAGAAAAAAGTGGTTGTTTTCCTCTAGAAAATGCAGTTTTTATGTCTACCACACATATTCTGTGCATTCAGGAAAAAGTCCTCACAAGTTCATCAATAAATGTGTAACGTACAGCGTGAAGAATGTTACTTCCCTGAATCTCTGGGCAAACAACTCATTCATCATGCTCACATGGTCCTTCTAGCATTGCCCAGCTACAATATTTCTCTTTTCAAAACCTCTGATAAAGCAGTATTTTTATCCCCCTTTTCTTATAGACAGAGAGCTGTGATTCCAGAAAAATTATCAAGATTACACACAAAGTTTGTAGTGAAACAGCAACCTGAATTCAGGTGCCAATCGACATTCTTTCCTTCCATCTCTTTCTGTATCTTTGTTTTCAGGGCAAAGACCATGAAAAAAACACAACAGGATCGACATGGTAGAATTTTAAATTGTCTGCACGAAACGTGGGGAGATCCTGCTCACTAGGCACAAATGCTAATGAGGGTGGAATATTTTTTTCCCCGCATTCTGAGCTGCATTCTCTAATACACATTCTTAATACAGACCTCAGATGAAACACAGCATGTTTGAGGAATTAAATAAAGACCCTGACACAGATGTGTGTGCCAGTTGAATAGAATCTGCATCCCATCCTGAGGACAGCATACAGGGATGCTCTGTCATGGCTGGTTTTGTGGGTCTGAAAAAAGGGATGCACTCCCTGTGAAATCCTGCTGGCCTCATCTGTGAAGTCACAAAAAATCACACTCCCTCTCCACCCCCACGTTCACAAATGTCTGCTCCTGGTACCTCAGCATCACATCTGTTCAGTGGTCACCCTGGATGACGCAGGCTGCAACTCTGTGGGACACCCAAGATTGCAGCCGTGGTTAACACAGCTCTGGGCTCACCCCCGCGCAAGACAATGGTTCCCCTGCGGTTCGGTGCGTGCGGCTCTGCCTCATCTCGCAGCCTTGCTGCTGGAGCCAGAGCAGCTAGCTGGAACGAGAGCAGCTCGCTTGCGTGTAATCCGCTTCCACAGAAGAGCGCTCGGAGATTCCTCATTTCTCCTGTGAGCGCAACAGCCTCACGAATGCGCGAGCAGTGCCAAGCAGGGACGTGAACGCCCGGCGCGTATGGGGTGTTTAGTCAGCACATTTTTCCACGCAGGCCTGGAGGGCAGCCTTGTATGCTGGACTGGAATGCTGCCCACTTATGGTAGCCAGTTAATGAGGCCGGCACTCCCAACCGTACACAAACACTTGTGGAGAATGCCAAGTATCTTGTGATGCACAGCCCACAAATTTTCCTAGTTTGCTTTCTTATGCAATACGCTCAGTTTCTTGTCTAGCAGCAAATGGATGTTCTCAGGTGGGTATACAGACAATATCTACAAGGATAATATCCCTCTTAATAATATTTCCCAGTTATATGCTCACCTGCATTTGAGGATTTCAGTCTTAAGAAGAGAGGGGGTAGATAAAGACATTTTCCACAGGTCAGAAATAACGAGGTAATAAACAAAATACATTACTTTCCCAAAACCACAGGACTCATCAGATGGAAAACTAATTAAACCCTAATCCAGCAAAGCCCTGAATGCATATGAAATTTACAGCATGTGAATAATGACAATGAAATCAAATACTTAACCTGACCCACATTCTTAGGAAAATTACTAAACAGCATATGCCACACTATTTGATGCAAATGCACACAAATTAACGTGGCTCCCAGTATCCATTTAACCATGAGAAAAACAGATCAGTGTCAGCTGATTTGCCCTGCTCCACTGCCTCATGTCCTATATTCATAGTGTCTCCTTATTTATTTTTTTTTGCATAAAACTCTCTTCTGTTTTGCCACATTTGGCTCAGGTGTCAGTTTAGGTTTCAAAACCTGGTGTCTGTCAATCCAGTCCAAATTAAGGAGGCTGTCTTCCGTCACCAAGATGGAACCAAACTGCTTTTCTGGTTCCGTCACTTCAGAGCTACTACAGTCCTAATTCTTCTAATACCTGGGAGATGTGTGGTTCCTGTTCTGACATCTCAGTTGTGTGCGAGTCCATCAGTTAAAATATCCAACCAAACGCACCTGTGACGCAGTTACGTGTAATGCAGTTACCTGTACCATTTTTCTGGGGTTCACAAGGCCGTAATAAAGCTGCCTCCTACTCCTACGAATGAACTCACACAACTATTGCACTCAAGTGTTTATATTCTGTGAAAGATGTTTATAATAATGCCCACTTCATGTAGTAGACCTGCACTTATTCTTTACTAAGTAAATGTTTATGTCAAATCAAACATGTACCTGATCAATTTATAGAACGTTTGGAAAAGGTTATTTTAGGAAAACTCTCCACGGCCTTAGTAAGTGACTCGTTTATAGCTGGCACGTGGGTTGTGCCTCTGCAGTGGCACCAGCACCAGTGAACTCTGTGACAGCTCACACCACCCCATGGGCGCCAGCCCCACGGGCCACAGCAGACCTCCCACCCAGAAATGCACAAGGAGCTTCTGTGGGATGGCGCGGAGACACTTTGGTGCTGTTTTTAACCTCTGTGCCTTCGGGTCCTCGTGTCTGCAGACACATGGCCGGGCTCATCTCGCGCGGGGCACACAGGGCTCCACACAGCGCCCAG
>NW_009724949.1:0-241 GCF_000703405.1 Apaloderma vittatum
GCGGGGCAGCACCGCGCAGCCGGTCCCCACCAGCCCGCCCGGCCACGTCACCCAACACAGGCTGAGGTCGTCGTTAAGCACAGCGCAAGTGTGTTTCTGAGAAGTTAACTAAAACTTGTGGATTTTTAAGCTCTGGATGTCGAAGGCTGCTGTAACACATGTACCTCAGCTGGAAAGGGTTCCTGCCTGCAGGCAGGTTTTCCCCTGGCTTTCCCTATTTCAAATCTCGTTCTGGCTTGCC
>NW_009724949.1:342-4443 GCF_000703405.1 Apaloderma vittatum
AGCTGCAGCGTCCCACCCCGGGGGAAGTTGTCCTGCCCGATGGGGAACTTTGGAAGAAAGGGCTCAGCATTTCTGTGCCAGACAGGCTCTGGGAAGCTGTGGCGAGGAGAGGCGCGGGCTTGTCCCCAGTGTGCCAGGCGTGAGCTGCTCCCTGCCCCAGACACGCTGGCTGGCGTGACATAGAATCACAGGAGTCATAATCATGAAGGTTGAAAAGTGCTCTAAGATCATCAAGTCCAACCATCAACCCAGCGCTACCATGTCCCCAGGTGCCATGTCTACATGTTCTTTGAACGCCTCCAGGGATGGTGACTCCACCACTTCCCCAGGGAGCCACAGCAGTGAGCAGAGCCCTCAGGGGGGCTGGGGACACCCCGCTGCCCTGCAGGCTTGAGCCCAGGGATGCCCCTGCCACCAGGCTGATGGCTCTCCTGCTGCACCCTGGACCTCACAGGCTGGACCGTGGGTGACTTCCTGTCCAAGTCGGTGACACGTGCTCCTAGCATGTGTGGTGGGACACGCGTGGTGTCCATGTGGCCCCCCAGCCTCAGGACAGCAGATAACAGGGCCCTTCTGCATGGAGCTGAGGATGATGGTGGGGCAAGGGGGATGTGCCGGGAGCGGGGAGGAGGCACCCAGGCAGGGCAGGAGGAGAGGGGCACCTCCCCAGGCCCGGCTGCGGGGATGCGGGTCTCAGCAGTGACCGTAGCTTCCCTGGTTTTGTCTTCTTTCCTTTCAACACCGCGTTCGCTTCCCCACTCCTGGCGGACAGCGCGCCTTCCCTCCCCACTGGAGGGGGGGAGGGTGTGTGTGTATTATAAATTTCGTATTTTTCTGATAAAGCTGTATTGCCATGGCGGAAATCAAATCCCGTCTTCGATATTTTTAGCCTGAAAGCGTGAAGGAGCGCTGATGCTGAGGGAAGGGAGGACGGACGGGTGCTGGTGGAGGGGAGGGTCTCCATGGAAACTGTTTTCTTTAAACTCCCGCATTGGGGCTCTGAGCATGTAGGAGGTGATGAAGGAAATGAAAAAGCAAAAAAAGAGAGAAGCTTTTTTCCTTTCTGTTGTCACAAAACTGCTGTAGGAACCTTAGGAGAAATGGGCATAAATTATTGATTGTTTCAGTGCGAATACATATGAATTTTAATTAATAATCACCCTGTCATGTCTCTGGAGCACAGTGGATGCGGATGGGCAGGCAGCAGCCCATGACCAGCCAGCTTGCGCCAGAGGGACCCAAGTTTGTCGAGAGATGTCTTTGAAAAGGCTCTGCTGCTGCACTGTGCTCCTGAACTGTAACTCTTGAAGACTCCTCCGTTTCAGCCCTGGGGCTGCTTCCCTCTGCAATGCCAGAGCGTTGTTCCTACCCAGAGACATCGGGGAGAAGAACCAGAGCCCAGCCCGCAGGAGCTGGGGGGTGATGCTCCTCTTGAGGGTTGGGTCTGTCGAGAGATGTCTTTGAAAAGGCTCTGCTGCTGCACTGTGCTCCTGAACTGTAACTCTTGAAGACTCCTCCGTTTCAGCCCTGGGGCTGCTTCCCTCTGCAATGCCAGAGCGTTGTTCCTACCCAGAGACATCGGGGAGAAGAACCAGAGCCCAGCCCGCAGGAGCTGGGGGGTGATGCTCCTCTTGAGGGTTGGGTCAAATCATTCTGCTCATGAGAGGGTTTTTTTAATTGTTAGATGTTTTTAAGGTATGAAAGAGTATTGTTAGCCAGGCTCTGTTGTTATCCTTGCTGGAAATCCTGACAGAGGGCACAAGCAAATGGTCAATCTGGATGTCCAGGAGTTTTCTGTGGACCCACATCCCCCTTCCCCACAGGCACAGGTAGATGGGTGGTGGGGCCAGGGTGGCTCAAGAATCCTCGAGGTGCCTGGCCGCAGAGTTTCAGATGATAGCTCTGCTGACAAGGTGAAGCGTTAGGGAGCAGATGCTGTCTGAAAAACATCTCACTGCAGCACGGAAAGGTCCTTTTCATTCGTTGAAGAACGAATGACCTAAAACCAGCAGCTGGCGATGCAGAAGATTAAATAGTGCAAAACAGATACATTTTCAACCAAGTAGTTTTGGACAGAAAAAATTCCACTTAGAGCAAGGTGCATGTTAACACTGCCAGGCCATGGCCTCTGGAGTTCCTTGGCTGCCACAGCTTCTGTTCTGAGTCCGTCGCCGGCACGTTCTGCACCTGACACCTCTGCTGGTGCTGAGCTTGGCCCAGGACATCACAGCGACGCTCGTGGGAATGGAGCTCACCTGCTGCAGGAATGAAAACCTCTGCTGGAACTGGGGCTCAGCGCCAGCTGCTGAGCCATATTTGGTTCCAAACACAAAGTTTCTTAGTGCTTGGGTGTGTTTGATTTTGGCTGTGGCACCTGTCTGAAGCTGTGGACGCAGTTAACTGTGAGAATGGGAGACAGCCTGTGGTTTAACTTTTCAGGGGTATGTTTGTTATATTTATTAGAGCCAGTGTCCTTTCCTTGAAACTGCAAATCGACTTCTGATTCTGCATGATCCTTAAATGTTGTAGCAAGCCTGGGAGGTTCACAGCAGTGGGATTTGCTCTACCTAGGAGTTCCTTGCCAGCCTTTAACAGGTCTTTAAAAATACCTGTCCTGTCCTTTGGGAGGCATTTGCTGAATACGGTGTTTGTAGGAGAGAGAACTGTATCAGGTGAATATCTTATTCACTGATATTTTGCTAATTTAATTTCTGAGGCTCTAGCTTCAGTGCAGCCTCTCTGCAAAGGTTTCCCTCATGCAGGGGATTTTGTCGGTCCTTGCTGTTCTGGCCCATCGGTTGAGCAAATCCAAGGTTCAAGAACTGGGTGGGAATGTATTTTTCATAGTAGATGCACATTTTACAGCAGCAAAAACGTGTCTGCACTGCTGGCGCAGGTTGCTGAACTCCTCAGTGAGGTAGCTGTGTGCTGTGGCTTCATCCAGGAGCAGGGAAGGGCAGCACCTTGCATGTGGCAGGGGAAGCCTTGGGCACACCCGGGATGGTGCCTTTGCCTCCCGTCTGTTGGATGTGAAATGGTGATCAGGGCTGTGCATCATCATCTGATGCATTCACAGATTGTAAACTGTTGGCAGAGAGGCGATCTGTTGAAACAGGTTTTGAAGAGTGTGCAAGAACAGCAGAAGCAACCAAGAAGTATACGAGATTACACTGCCTAAGGGAAGCCAGAGAAAAAACAAAACCCCAAACCTGAAAGCCTTCCATGACCCATTTTCCCAGTTGCTAAATGGGAACGATGTGTAACCGATAGTTCAAACCCAGCCAACAGGGGAAGAACAGGTGATGTGAGGAGATTCAAGGTCCATTTAGTGACTTGAACCGCAAGAGACTGAAATCCCTAATGGATGCTGTCTGTGCCCCACACTGCAGCCAGCTCCCCGGGCTCTGCGCTGGTGGGAGCAAGAGCTCAGCCCTTCTGCATCGCTTTTCAGCCTTTTTATTTAACATTTATAGCAGATGGTTAAAACCTTTCTGGCAGACTTTGCTGCCCACAGAGGCAGTCCGAGGCAGAAGGGTTCCATGCGAGGGAATAAAGTGCTTTGCCTCACAGCTTTCCAGCTCCATGCCAGCCAGTCCAGCGCCCGGGACACCCCCCTTTCTGCTGGCTTTGCAGGGAGGGGGGGGTGGACGTTGTTTGCTTTGCAGCACCATCTCCCTCTGTGGAGAAAGAGTCTCCCTAAGTCTATTCACCGCATCCAAGTGTTGCAAATGAATTCACATGAACTTCAGAAGGCGTTTGCATGTCACTACAAATGTGCCTCATGCTGGAGAGGTGGGACAATGTGGGGAAGACACACGAGTACTAACGGGAGCAGCCCGGAGTCCATCACTCCCCTGCCTGCAGCCAACTGGATTGTCGCAGCTCAGCCGGCCTGGTGGCCTCCGTGCACACTGCCGGGGCAGAGAAGAGCCAGAGAGTGAGCGGGGACGTCCCCTGGAAGCCATGGCTTGGTGGACAGCAGGATCCCATGGGCCTGGGCTGGTCTCCAGTTTCTCTGTGCTGGAGGGGCCGGCTCCCCACCTGCAGACACAACCCACCCCCCTGTGCAGCGGAAGGCGCGAAGCCCCTGCGAGCTGAGAC
>NW_009724949.1:5046-10390 GCF_000703405.1 Apaloderma vittatum
CTGGAGGGGGCTCTGAGATGCCTCCTCTGGGAGACACCGTGGCGCAGGGCGTGCGTTTGCTGGGTGCTGCCTCGGCTGATGTCCTGGAGGAAAGACTGAGGAACGTTCCCAGCTGCTGCAGAAGGCTGTGCCAGTCTCTGAGTTTGGGTTGATGGCCTTTTCTTCCTTGTCTTTTCTAATCTGCGGTGGTAGCTTTCTGATGTCTATCTGAGAGGGATAGAAATCGTAGGAGGGAGAAGGGATGGTTCAGGTTATGCGGTTCAGATGTTTTCTCCACTGACACATGACAGACCAGATAAGCAAGAGGAATCTTCACGGTGCTCAGGGGGCTCCGCGCAGCCCCTTCTCCGGGCTGCGGAGACTGAGCAGTGGCTGCGCAGGCCCGTGGGCCTGGGTAGGCCGGGCTGCGCAGCCCCGTGGGCATGGGTAGGCTGGAGAGATGAGCGGGAAAAGAAATGCAAATGCTGTCAGCCGTCGTGGCAGGCGTGAGCTGGCTGTTATTGTAGCTAAGTGCCCTTCATTGCAAATCAATCTTGCACCCAGCACTGGGTCTCCAGCGCTGCCGTCGCTGTTCCTTCCCCCCATCGGTGCAGGCGGGAGCTGCGCTGCAGGCAGTGGGCGAACACCAGTTGGTCAGTAATTGCTGTGGAATTAACCTCTGACATTATTCTAAAAATAGGCCCAATAAATCCAATCATTAGCAGCTCTCCTGCTTGCTTTGCCTCAAGGGTAAACACAGCAGATTAAAGCACTTACAATTTACAGGTCTGCGAGCCTTTCCTTGCTTCTCCCAGTTACTGCAGCCAAGCACCAGTCCCTGCTCTGGGGTTTTGCCTCCTCGCGGTGGCACTTTGGTTTGTAAGAAGGCGAGCGGTGTGAGCATGGTGGCCTTTGGGTGACGGGACTGAAAGACATCAGTTTGATGTACCTTGGGCACAGCGTGGAGATGGAAGTGTCCCTGAATTTGGCCACTGGGGCACCGGCCAGGGCAAGGGGGCGGGAGTGCCAAGGTGTTGGCTCATGACCCCGAAGTTCTGCGGTGCTGTGGTGATTTTTGTTGTAGAAAATAGAAAAATGGAGATTTCCTGAGATCTGGGGGGCGAAGCGCTGACAAGGCGTGTAGCTGCATGGGGAATGGTGCTTTCTGGATGCCTGTGGAAGCCAGACTGCAGTTACTTAAATTGTCTTTGTCTTCTTCTTTCCAGCTGACATCATCTCTACAGTAGAATTCAACCACACTGGAGAATTACTAGCAACAGGGGACAAGGGGGGCCGTGTTGTAATATTTCAGCGTGAGCAGGAGGTAAGTGCCAGTGAATGCAAAATGCCCATTTTATCCTTTTAAGTGAAGCTTCCTGCTGTTTCCTAATCCATCTGTGTCACTCCTAACCTCAGGTCTCTCCTGGCAGACTCCAGACTGAAAAGCCACTATTAGCATAAGCAGGAGCAGATCTCGTCTTGTGAAACACCCCCAAACCCACGCTGCGTTTCCTGCAGCCTTTCGCTCCGACTGCAGCTTTGCGGCCGGCTGTGACGGGGGTGAGGCTGGGGGGGTCCCACAGCCCGCCCCCCCACATGCCCTCTCACACCACCGAGGTGGCTGGAGAGCATAGATGGACAAAACAGTCACGTTTCCCTTCTGAAACACTTTGCCCTGGGAAGTTTTAGCAAAGTCTTTGTTGAAGCCTCGAGGCCTGCAGCGTGGTACCTGCGCTGGCGCGCCCAAGGCTGGGCTGGCTGGGGGGGCTGCGCAGGACCTCCCCCCCGGAGATGCTCCGGTGGTCCACGTCAGCTGGGCTGGACGCAGCGTCGCGAGGTGGGAGCCTGTTGGTGCCTCCCATGGGTGTTTGCTGATGGTGAAAGGGATGAGTCAGGCCTGGCCATGAAAAATGTCCCGGCCCAGTGACAGTTTTAAATTTTTCTCCAAGTTAGAGCCTCAGAATTATTTCTGTATACACTGGAGAGAACCGATCGGTTAAAGGTTACACACATAGACGCTTCGTCAGCCTCTCCAGCACTATTTCGTTTCTCGTTTCCCTCTCATTTTATAATTCTACCTCTTTTCTTGAACTTTAAACATCCTAGCATCACGGCAGCAGTGCTGCTCCCTGGGGCGCAAGTGGGGCTTCCCCGACCCGAACGCTCCGTTTGCGTGCGTCCCTCTGGGGATGGGTTTGGTGCTGGTGCTCGATCCCAGGATCCCTTCGTCACCTCGCAAACCTTAGAGAGCAAACTCCGCGTGCCTTAAACTCCCCTCTGTTCCCCTTCCCGCAGAGCAAAAACCAGCCCCACCGCAGGGGAGAGTACAATGTCTACAGCACCTTCCAGAGCCACGAGCCGGAGTTCGATTACCTGAAGAGTTTGGAGATCGAGGAGAAGATCAATCGGATCCGATGGCTGCCGCAGCAGAACGCAGCCTATTTCCTGCTCTCCACCAACGGTACGTGCCCTTTTCCCCCGCCAACAACTTTTACATTTTGGATCCTGGGAATTCTTTTTATTTTTTTTCTTTAAGAAAAACTGCATATGATTTGTTTCAACTTACAGCTACGTTCAACTCAGCGATTCCATGTTATGTTCAGATAAATATCAGGAGTATCCAGGAATATTACTTTGGATGAATGGGACCTTAAGATGGATGTGACTTAATTACTTCAGGGGGAAGGAGGGGCCTAATTATCTTCCATAACCAACTTACTTTGTGTTGTAGAATTGACTCTATTGATCATTGTAATAAAATTCAAAGACTTATTAAACTCATTTGGAGGAGAATCATTGAAATGCAATGAAGATTAATTATAGAGTGTAATGTTCTGTTAATTGAGTTTTTAAAGAGTTTTTTGATTAACAGGAATATTATCTTACCATTTGGGATGGTGTTTCCTATGCTAGCAGGTTGTCAAAATGATTCTTTTAGAAATACTCCCGTGTTATGCTGTTTCTTCTTGTTCTTACTGTTAAACTAACATTACATGTAGAAACCCCCTGAAGTAAAGCAGGTTAATAAAACCAAAATTAATGGCACTCTGTTGGAATTGCCATGTAAGGGGGAAAATGAAGATGGATGATGCAGTTGTGTAGGAAACCTGGTGGAAGGGGTGATAAACTAAGATAGAGCCTCTGCCAGGAGAGAGTAAAGAAATCACTGCTCTCCTCTCTCCTGCCCCCAGATAAGACTGTGAAGCTATGGAAGGTCAGCGAGCGGGACAAGAGACCGGAGGGATACAACCTCAAGGATGAGGATGGCCGTCTCCGAGACCCCTCCATGATCACCGTGCTGCGGGTGAGTGCAGGGACACTGGCGCTGCCAAGGAGCCTTTCTCTTCAGGGTCTCGGATGAGAACTGCTGCCGGTGTCACCGGCGCCGCAGCACCGGTGATGCTGTTCCGACGCAGGGGGAGATGCTGTTCTGATGCGGGTGGTCCGTGTTGGAGTACGGGGGGGCTGCGCCCTACTTTGGAGCCCAAACCTCTGGCTGGTGTGTGGGCATGAAGGGAGGGCACCGCGGCCGGAGCGATACTCGGCCGTGCGGGCTCTGGGCAGGTGTGCCACAAGGGCCGCGTTTCATCTCACCTCAGGTACCCCCGTGCTTGGCTGCTGCTGCACGGCTGGCCTGGCCAGGAGGCGGTTGACGAACTCGCCCTTCTTCCTGAGTTTGCAAATGCAACTTCTGCTTGGGGAGCTAAGTACTCCTCTAAATGAGTTTTGCTCCCAGCCTAAGGAGATTAAAACCAGCCTCCCAAATCGAATATAAACACCTAAGGCTACTTTTACCCTTTGCTGCAAGGGGGATGGATCCACAGACCCAATGACAGCAGCTGTGTGGGTGGCTCCTGGCAAGGGGAGGCACAGGGCAGGGCTGTGCCCCCGCAGCTGCCTGGAATGAAGTGCCCAGGATCTGCCCTGGGATGCTGCTCATCATCTTGTATTTGCATATAAAGAGTCGGCTCAGGCCAGAGGCACTGAGCACCCTGGTGATGCAGTCAGAGCTCGGCCTGATCCCCAGAGAGCTGTGCATGGGCACAGACGGGGTACAGGCAGTGCTGGAGACCCTGAGCGTGTGGCGGCAGCAGTGAGGGGGTGTCCCTCTGCAAAGGGGGAGAAGCTGTGCTCCCCCCTGCTTGGTATCAACGCAGAAACAGACAATAACTCCTTTAACCCGTAGGCCTAGAAATGCCAACTGTGCAGTAATTTTGTCATGACATTAATCAGACCAGACCAGCTTGTAATTTATTAACATCCTGTCAGAATTTGCATTTTGAGTACTTGGGGGTTTTATATATATCCATATGAAATTGTCACTGTGATTACCATTGGCTCACTTCTGTGGGTTCCAGCTCCGCTGCAGATGAAGCTGTTGAGAACCTCAGACAGGCAGTTAATTCTCATCTCCGTGCTGAGTTTCTCTTGGTGGCCGGCAGGCATTTTTCTTTGCAGAGCAAGAGAACGTTTTATTTCGTGTACATACGTGTCTGCTGTTAGGTTTCAGGCAGCATTTCCAGCCTAATGTGTCGTTACCAGCCAGCCCGTGGGAGGGGTTGCTGAGCATCAGGACTGGAGCTGGGGTTGCGGCTCTGTGGGGCAGGTTTTATGGAGAGGCCATGCTGAGGGGTGTTACAGTCCTGGGGTAGCTGTGGGAGCACAGGTCACCCTCTCGCCTCCGTCTGCCGTTTCGGTGCCTGTGCTGAGCTCGACTGTTGGCCTCTGTCCTGTGCCTGGGGGCCTCCTGAATGCCCTGACACATGAAACAGCAAGTGCGAGGTCAGCGTTCTCAAAGGAGCAATTTTTGAATGTGGAGTTATGTTTATTTCTAGTGTATTCTTTAGGAGCATTGAATTTCTGGGGCAAGTGAAGCAGCTCAGGAGTCCAGGAGAGATGTGATGTGTATTTCCGTTTCTTTTCCACCACAAACTGTCTTAAAATTACCAAAACATCAATGTAACCCCTTCAAGCAAAACACTTCGTTATGGGAAGATTTGCCACTTTGGAATGAAACTTTTTAACCTTTTGAAAGTGCATCTCCCTGGTGTCAGGAGCACTGGGGTGGGAAGAACAGGGGTGTTTTGGGAGGAGCACAGGGTGGGTGCTGGCATGCTGAGCTGGCGGGTCCGGCTCCGTCCCGGTGGTCTCTGCGTTCCCCCGTCGGCTCCCGCTGCTCTGAGGGGAAGCGGCTGTTGGTCAGTCGGGACCTGCGATGATGGTGGTGACGCACATGGGCGATATTGTTGTGGAAATAAAGAAATAATCGTTGTGCTGATCTCCACTATCGATTGCCAGTGTGAGGGGATTGCGTGTGACCGCATCCCGGCGCTTGAGTCGGTGCCCACGGGGCTGAAGCGGAGCC
>NW_009724950.1:0-7723 GCF_000703405.1 Apaloderma vittatum
CTTTTATCATTTCACCATTATTTCTATTGTGTCATTAAAGCTGTTCTAGTTTTTTCATTCCTAACCCCTAAGTCTCTCTGCCTCGTTCCCTTTTCCTTCCTGTTTGGGGGAGGAAGAGGGGGTTAGAGAGCATTTGTCCATGTTAGTGGCTGGCCCAGACCTAACCCGCGACAGTATCTTGTGTAAATAATTTGGAAAAGTAAAATAGCTATTAGATTCTCTCAGGATAAGGCCAAACTGATGTGGAATTCATTATAAGATGTGTTAGTTACTTTACTATACATTGTTAATTACAGCAAGTTTTCCTAATCATAATTTAAGGGACTCACAATCCAAACAACTAATGAGAGCAAGTTGATTAGAGTAGCGTTACGTAGTGGCTGGGGCAGCTGAGTGAGAAACAACATAGTTAAAGAAATGGTTTTGGCATTTTGGATTAAATGATCTCTAAGGTCCCTTCCAGCCTATGATTATACGATTCTTTGCTCTAGGCATTGAAAATTGGTTATGACATTAACAAACTGAGCTATGGAAATGGTCTTGGAGTAAAAAGTCTCCTTGCCAGTGAATTGTACAATGTTGGATAACTTAACCATGGTAGATTGGACAGACATCAAAGTTGTAAACTAGTGTACAGAGCATTTAGGATTTAGGCAATCTGTGTTGACATCTGAATGTCTCTGCTCAGTTTGGGTAAGAACTATGTGGATATGAGAACCCTTAGCGAGGTACTGCCATGATTTTATACCTTGCCAGAAAATCAGACTTTACAGCCCAGAGTGATTGTATCTGCTGTTGTATTCAGTAGGTGCAGAATGTGTGTTTTGGCAGGATTAGACCCTACAATTGTATTTTTGCGTTTGCATGGCCCAATTTCACAAGGAGTGAGGCTTTGCTGAGTAACTGTGTTGCTGAAGGGGAGGGAGTTGATTTTGGTAGTAAGGCAGTTTCTGCAAGAGTTTGGGACTAACTTTTGGGTGGTGTGCTTCTTCATAAAACCTATTAGAAATTTCCTGAATGCTTTTTATTCTTTGTGGTAGTTAGAATAGTTTTCTTGATGATACTTTTGTTTGCTTGTTCCTAGGGATTCATGGAACTGAATCCTTTGGCCTTGTATGTTCGACCCAGTGGACAGGAGGAGAATGCTGAACTTGTGGAGCCAAACCTTCACTTGAAGCAAGAATCTCTAGATGCAGAGAGTGAAACAGCAACCTCAAAGGTGGATGGGGATGAACGGTGTGACGAGGTAGGGGTTTGGCTAGAGCTATCATTCGATGAAATCAGCTCCAGGGGCCAGCAGACAAGTATTGTTTTAGTCCCATGCAGGTTGTTTGACAGAGTTGGTTTTTTTGCTCTTATAAAAAGCAAGTAGAACCATAATATCAAAACAAGTACACGTGGACTGTTAATGCAGCTCTAGCTGCTTGTCCTCTGATCCCTTTGCAGACTCAAAGGGACTGTGTGCTCAGTGATTTTGCTAACCTTCCATGTGCACCTTAATTTTTTAGTTAGAGAATTAGACTCTGAGAACTCAGACCCGTACCAAATACTCAAGATCGGTTTGGCTTAGCACTTTGGTGTCTTGCATGCCCAGGAACTACAAAAAAAAGCCCTATAATTCCCTCTTGTGTCTCTGGGGTTTGGCAAAGATACCATTTAAACACGGGAAAACACCAGAAGAAGTAGTGATGTATTGTTTGCATTAAGGGTCTTGCTGGTTCTTACTTGAAAGGAAGCAATTTGTAATCCTGGTTGTTTCAGGGGTAAGGTTGTCTACAGCCACAGTTTTATTCAAAAGGTAGGTCTAAAGGTGAGTGATATCACCCTTGTGTTTAGATTAGCCTTCTGCTATCTAACAGATGGGGAAACTGATGAACAGGAGGGTTCGGCAGGCGGTAAAACCCGGGTCTTGAGCGCAATCTAATGCAGTATGGTTAGAAACACCAGCAACACTTGGCTACAGGTGACTGTACTTTTCTGTGTTACTTAAATTGTAGTATTTTCATGACGCATTTTTACTACAGGAGCCAAAGCACCTCTCGAGTAAATGTCAGCTGTTGAAATGTTCAGCAGTGGGCCTGCTCCGGAGCCGTTTTCCTGACTTTTCTCTGGAATAAGAGTAAAAGCTAGTGTGATTTTAGTAACTTCTAAACCAGTCACTTTTATCTAGGTTTTGTGTTAGCCAGCTGTATTTCTGTGCTAGAGAAACTCTGTATAAGCTATATATCTTGGGTATCAATACCCTTGCACTTTCTATATATCATCTGAACGCAAGGGCATGAACTAGCATCTTAATGTATGTGTTGGGAAGGAATTAATATAAGAAAGACTACAAATCTGAGTTTATTGTGACCCTTCAAGTGGAAAAACGTGGAGGGTACCCTAACTGGTTAACTGTAGCAAGATCCACGTGTGTAGGTGTCAGACAGAGCTGGTGATGTGGAGACTAGAGGAATGTAAATGCATCCGGGTTTTGTTGTGTCCGATTTCAAGGGTCTTATTACTATTGTTTTCCAGCAATTGCAGTCCTCTAGATCTCTCTTTGACTTTAAACATTTCCTTCTCTGCTGTTCTGTTTAGCTGTCCAAAATGTTTCCGTCTCTTATGTGGCACATCACTAGCGTGATCATCAGTGACTGTTACAAAATGTCTCAAAATGTTTTGAACTGGAATAAAATGTGTCTGACTTGACACTTGTTCCTATTTAGCTGGCATTTTCCCGTAACTTCTCTTAAGCAATGGGGAGCTCCCTTTGCGTTGTCCAATCTTAGATTTGCCTCGTCAGGTTTAACAAGTTTTTTTCTTCCCGTCCTCCTCAAGCATGAAATGAATGGACACTGTGTTGTATCAGCTCTGCTGCATTAGGGCATTTCTCTGTGGTAAAATTTCTCAGAAGGCAGCAAACAATAACAAGAAAACATAACTTGAATAACTTTCTAAGTGGTGAGTTTTACTGTGCAAGAGAGGGGTTAAAATGACAGATAGTTTCTTATTCACATTATTTCCTGTTCTTTCTGTCCTCTCCAAGTAGCCCAAACTTGTTCAGATAGAAATGTTAAAACTGAACAGAACAGAAAATCTCCTTTGCATTTCTCTGTTAATTTGCCAAATTGTATCATCTGATTGTTCTGTAGTTTGCTCCAGTGTACCTTGCTTTTCCCCACACTAGCTGTACCTTATTTTGCTTTGTCCATCTCCTTAGCAATGGCATCTGTCAGCTGAGAGGAAGACGCAGGACGGTGCGCAGCCACTTTTGGATGAAGCGAGTGTCCCAAGTACAACGGATCAAGACCCTGAACGTGTGCAGGAGGATACAAATGAAATTCCTACAGAGTTTATGGCAGTGGTTAAGGTAAGGGCGTTTTTCTCTCGGCTATTGCTGTTGAGAGGTTGTTCTTGGTTTTAGATTAATTGAATAAACCTTTGAATGCTTTCACATGTTTTGGTGGTGTTTGGTGTTGTTTTTTTTTAAAAAAAAAAGTACTAGCAAAGAAATAAGGACTGGGCTTGGAGCTGTATGTTTTCGTCTTTTGGTGTAACTGATGATCTACTTAAGTACTCCACTGGTACATCAAGGTGTTGCATAAACAAGACTGTTTCAGCACTTCCTAGATCAATCCTGGTCCTTTTTCATTCCTCTGCTTCTCCTCCATTCAGAGTCCTGAGGACTACTGGGAGTAACTGGGAGTTCCTGTGGGCCTGCTCCAGATCCCACAGGCCTGTTCCTGACTTGGGAGGGTTGTGGTTTGGGCTGTGCGGTGTATGGTACTGGGCTTGCAACTTTACTTCTTAAATAGTGGGTAATGATGACTCTAACAGGGCCTGCACTTGTAGCCTCTTGCAAACACTCTGCTCTGAGACGTTATCACGCTGGGTTTGCTGAGCCACAGGAAGCGTTGCAGTGCTGCAAACAGGAGCGTCCCTGCACGGTTTTAGATGCCCACACTCCTTACACGTCTGAAGGTTGATAGCTGAGAGAGAGCAGTTTCTAGAAGGATGAAGGGGAAAGGTGGCTCTCAGATAGTCTAAAGCAGCGCTGGAAGAACTGGTGGCTCTGTGAGATGTTACCTGAAAGAAGTGGAGAGAGAGCAAGCTAGGAAAGGGGACTTTGAGAGAGTGAGAGAAGAGGAAAACTTCTTGTAGCAAATGTGAGAAGAAGGTGAGGTGAGATAAGATGGAGCCAGGTGGGTAGAGAGTGATAGGGTCCTTGTTACCTGACTTAACCGCTCCCCTGCAAGTATTAAACTGTGTGAGTTTCGAAGCATATGAATTTCCCAGGCAGAACAGAGAAATGCTGGGCAAATCTTCTGTCCCTTTAGAGGAAGCGACAAGAATTTCTGTTAAAGGAAGACTGTGGGATGAAAAACCAATCGTGCCTGTAGACATTAAGGGGAAAAAAACGCACCCAGTCAGCTACTTACGAGCACACAGAGGAAGATTTCTTTATTTCCTTTCTCTGATTCTTGCTCATCTCTTGGCCCCAGGGTTTTGTGGCACTTGCAGCATCGTGAAGTGGTATTCCCTCCTCTCCAGTTTTCACTGTTCATGTTTTCTGTTTCAGTGGTTGTGGTGTTAATTGTGTGAATCAGGAGGAAGAGTAGATGCTGCTGCCTTACTTCCTCCCCTCACAGCCCTCCTGAGGGTATCCTGTCTCCTTTGCCTCTTCTGTGAACTGAACAGACTCTTTTAAAAATTATTTCCATCCTAGCTTTTCCCAATGCTGACAGACATTTTTAGTGTTCGCTCGTGCACCTTGTTTCTGCTTTGCCATGAAGTGGCAGTGACACCTCTGTCCCCCAACAAGTGTAGTGTGGGTGGCAAGAGAAGATAATAATAATCTTTTAACCTTGTTGGGTTTTGGGTTTTGTTGTGTTGTTTTTTTTTCTTGTCCTAACATTATCATTTTTACTGCTTGTTACGCAGGGCGTTTCAGTGGGCTAGTGGTATCAGGCTGAGAAATTGGTTAGCTGGACTCCAGTGATGCCTGTCATTCAAACTGCTCTGTCTTGGCATCCTGTTAGCACAAAATTTGGGCTGCTCAGCCACGGAGCTCTCCTTTCCGCTTCAGGAGCGCCTCGCTGTCCCCTTGTGGGGGCCAGTTTGAATTGCTTAAATCTGCTTGTGTAAAAACGATTGTTTTGTTCTGGCCTAATCCTTCGAACACACTGTCACCAAAGGGTGAAGCACCTCTGGATGGTGTTTCACCCCTCCTGAAGATGGGTGCCTTTCTTCTGTGGCCTTGACAACAGAAGAAGTCTAGAGAGCAGGCATCTAATTTCTGAACAGCTATGGCTGAGCAAGGTGAATTGCTCATTGTCTCTCCTTTCACTAGTTTTTTGTTCTTCCATGCTGAGTTGGCAAACAAAATATTGGCTGCAGTCTCCACCTGTGGCTGAGCCACGGGTAATTGTCACTGAAACTTAAATTTAATTTTGTATTCCTAAGGAAAAATGCAGAGGGACTTGCTCTGACACAGCTCCCGCTCCCTTGCACAAAACTCCCTCTGTCATTGCCATGATTTGTTCTGCGTGGGGCTGCAGAGAGATGAGCCAGCTGTTCATTCTTTGCTGAGGCACGGTGATTTGTGTCTTGTAATAATCTGTCACTCTTTCAACTTGCTGTGCAGAAGGTGACCTTTGGCCAAGATTGCGAATAACTGGTGGGTTTGGTGTGGTTTTTGTTTTGCTTTTAATTCACCCAGTTGCTGACATTCCATTTCTCTGGGGACTTTGAGAGATAATAAAGATCAGGCCAGCTGATGAACTGTGTGCGTGCTAATCCCACTCTCTCCTGAGGTGTTTTTTTTTTAATAAACATTTGCAGACACCTCATTCTCTTGGAGAGTCCTCAACGCCTGCTGTCTTACGCCAGTCAGTGGAAGACTTTTACACCTCGGAGCTACCAGCAGAAGCGAGCCGAGACGACCCTGATCAGACAGAAAGAGTTGCCAGCAAGGCCCAACCTCCTGAAACTGTACATCCCTCCGTTCTACTTACGGCAATGCCGTTTGCGCTGAACAGCTGTAACGGTACGAATAGATCTGTCAGTAAAAGTTAACGTGGCGGAAGGCTGAGCAGTCTGTTGCTGTGCGGTGGGTCTCGCAGTCACTATCAGGTGTCGTAGGACTGGTGCTGCTGCTTTGCTAGAACGGATGAAACGTTGGTGTGTCTGGGGGATGAAGACGTGGCAATAATAAGCGGCCGTGTGCAAGTGCAGCGGTTTGACCCTTGGACAGGTTTCTGAATGTTTAATGGGAACAAATATGTTGAGGGTTATTTCTCTCTCTGTTGATTTTTAGTTGTCTTTTCCAGACTTTGTGCTGCTTTCCTGGGGAAGTCTTTGTTTCTTCACTCCATACCTTGGCCTGTGTTCATTTCATACTTAGAATCTATCTATCTCCCAACCATAAGGGACAGAAGCAATTTTTTTAACCTTGAGAAGTCCCTGTTTGGGTGTTTTTTGTGACAGAATTGATGATGCCTTTATGACAGTTGCCCAATTTACAAGCCAAATTCACTTGCCAAAGGCATGACCTGTTTGTGCCTTGGAGTGGAGGTGCCTGCCATCTGTCTGGAGTGGAGGCCCAGTTTTCCAGGCATCAGTTAACATCGGATTTCCTGCCTCTGGGGAAACAAAGGACGAGCACTGGGAGGAGAGGGAGAGAGGCTCTTGGGTTGTATTGGGCTCCTCATTGGGTATGCTCTAGAAAGTCCTCTTGGCATGACCTAGTAAGGGCGAGGCAGAAGGGATTTCTGTTTAAACTGGGCTCTTAGAGGCGCTGATGTAGATACCATCTTTCTTTTTCTGTGTCCCTCCTTATGCAGATGAAGAGAAAAGGAAGCACAAAGACCTTCGTGGCAGCCTTGGGGTTGGCCAGGGCAGTGCCGGCGCGGTGTCTGACCAAGGGTCATCAGGGAAACTGTATGTGCCTGCTAGAACACTCTCTGCGGTGTTGCCATCTGCACGCTTGGCCGCTTGTAGTGGCTACTTCCAGTGGTTCCCCGGCCTGAGAAAGGAGATGTGAGAAGAGGGGAGAAGCTGGAACAGCTGCTGAGGAAAGTCTGCCTGGAGAACCAAAGGCACTCTGTATGACTGTGCTGTCATTTTCTTTGTTTAGAAACATTTCATCCCTTGAACAAAATCTGATGTCTGCTGTGCCCAGTATGCGTGATCAATGCTACTTTTACTTTCAGGCAAATAGTTTTGTTTTGTTGTCCTTGTGTTACACTGATTTATTGTTCTTTAATGCTTCAGTAAAACATCTAAGTGTGATGTTGTGTTAAACATCCTTTTTAAGTTTAGGAGAGGGAAACTGGCTCCTTATCACTCCTTCAGTGCATGAGCAATTTTGACCTTGTGTGGGGAGATGTTTGTGGTTTTTAAAACTTCTTGCTATGAGGAGTAGTGGTTATATCCCAGCTCAGGCCTCAGTCTGTGGATAATTTGCAAAAAGAAACCTCTTTCCCCAAGAAGATGATCAGATTTATTGGTGAGTTAGGATGCCACATGTGTGAAGCATCAGGAATTCCATGTTACAGATAAGGTCTGTAAAGAAATGTGAAAAGTGAGAGAAATGTTGAAGCTTGATATTGGCCATGGTTACGCAGCTCTTTGCCTGTGGCATGAAATTGTCTTGAGCTTGAGTTTGTTAATGCAAGGAAGAGCTGTGAGAAATAGAGGTGCCATGGTGGTGGGTTGTAGTGGTTTGACCCTGGCCGGCAGC
>NW_009724951.1:0-298 GCF_000703405.1 Apaloderma vittatum
TACTCCCTGTCACCAGCAGTTTCTGCCCTCGGTGACAGCACCCTCCTCTTTCTGCAGACCTCCATGGAGTCTCTGATCCATCACTTCAAGCTCTACACCGAGGGCTACCAGGTGCCCCCTGGAGCCACCTACACGGCCATTGAGGCCCCCAAGGTGCCACTTCTCACGGCATTATAGGGACAGTGGGCTCTGGCTCGGTGAAGGGTGTCTTGGCTGCTGCTCTCGGGGACATTGCGGTGCTCCTGTCACCGGCTGGGTGGGCTGTCCTGGCCCCTTACACCAGGCTGGTGTTGGAGGG
>NW_009724952.1:0-239 GCF_000703405.1 Apaloderma vittatum
CCCCTGCGTGTAACCGCAGCGATACCCAGCAAACACATCACCTGCCCCTGGAGCCCCCGGGGGCAGCAAGATGGGGCTGAAGGGGTTGCCACGAGCCTTGCTGACAATATCACAGATTGCTCCTTTTTTTTTTTTTTTTTCCTCTTCCTAAATCGCTGCAGGCCAAAGGAAATTTGTGCCGGCAGGGGGGCTGAGCCCGAGACGCGGGGTCTGGGATCCCGCCGGGCTCTCGCGTTGTA
>NW_009724952.1:326-668 GCF_000703405.1 Apaloderma vittatum
GTTTCGCCAACTCATACCAACGCACAGAAACAAAGCCTGGTTTGTCCTGTTAGAAATCTATGTATATATAGGATTAGCAAGAGCAGATGTAACTTGAAAACCAAGAGCTAAATTGATTTATAGCCATGGTTACTCAAAACGCTCAGAGTTTAATCTATTCATAGAAATGCTCTAGAAATCCCACAGGATTCAAATGTAATAAAAGGAGCGGTGCTCTTAGGCAGGCATATTTATACACCTTGCTTGTAAAGCAACAGCTTTCCCCTGCGGTTGGAAGAGTTGTGGGTGGCAACACACAATGGTAAAAAGATAACAAATACTTAACAGCTTTCTTAAATTAGC